>NC_014436.2:511814-518062 GCF_000214015.3 Ostreococcus tauri | reverse complement strand
CGAGCTCGACGCGCTTCGCGTCGGCGATGCGCGCCGCCGCCGTCTTTCGGTTATTCTTCTTACTCATTCCCACCGCCCGAGGCGCCGCGCGCGCCGGAGACGCACGCGCTCGACGGCGACGCGCGCGCGCGACGAACGCGCCGTCGAGCGTCGGCGAGCGTCGTCGAGCGTCGGCGAGCGACGGCGTCGACGGCGACGGCGCGGTGCGGCGATCGATCGAGGCTGAGGGACTCGTAGACGAGTCATAGCTCGTAGAGTATCAACCGTGGGTCGTGACTCGAGATAGAGTCCCTCGAGGCCGCACGAGGATTCAAACGCACGCGTCGACCGCATCGAGACTTGGACGCGACGGGACGACGCGACGGGACGACGATGTCGACCGCGGACGCGCGCGTGCGATGGGCGAACGACATGCGCGCGGTGGTGACGCGCGCGGACGCCCTGCGATCGGACGGATCGATCGATCAGAATTTTTTTAAACCGAAAAGAGTCGTCTTCGAGACGCAGAGTAAAAAGTGGGGCGACGACGAGCGCGAGCGATTGCTCAGAGGTCTCGAGACGCACGGCGTCGGGGCGTGGGGGGTGATGAAGCGGGAATTGCTCCCGGAGTGGGACACGCTGCAGCTGCGGGTGAAGGCGTCGAAGATGATGGGGACGCAGAGTTTGGCGCGGTATCCAAAGTGGCGCGGCGACGCGGCGGCGGTCAAGGCGGAGTACGAGAAGAATAAGGCGATCGGAGAGGCCACGGGGTGTTGGAAGAATGGGACGTTGGTTGAGGACGATGACGGGAGCGTGGCGAAGTACATGGCGGAACACGGATTGACGTGAGACGACTGCGCGGGACGCGTCTCCCGGATGTAGCGATGAAAACCGAGCGTCGTCTTAATCCGCGTCGAGCAGGGCGAGCGTGTTCGCGAGGAACGACTTATCTTTCGAGGGAACTTTTCGCTTCGCTCGACCTTCCTTCTCATCGATCGACGCGCGCGGAATCTCGCTCGGACGCTTGGCGCCTCCGCGCTCACTCTGCGTCGGTTGCGTCTGAGACTTGCCGAAACGTTTACGCGCCGACACGCGACCGCCTCTCTGCGTCGGATCGAGATCCTCGTCGGTGGTGTAATATTCAGCGTCGTCGTCGTCGTCGTCACTTTCTCGGCCGTTCGCTCCACCCGTCGACGTCCCCTCGTCGTCGCCCGCGACGGAAGCTCCGCGCGCGCGTTCGCACCGCGCCCGTAAATCCTCCAACTCTGTCTCCGCGCTCGCCAACTCCTCGCGAAACCGCATGATCTCCATCTTTTTCGCATTCATGAGCGCTAAGAATCGTCTCGCCATGTCTTCCTTCGTCTCCTCCACCGCCCGCGTCGCTTCTTCGCTCAGCGCTCGACGCGCCGCGCTCGTGCGCTCGAGCGCCGCGCTCGTCGCCTCCGCCGCCATCCGTCCCAGCGTTCGCTCCTCCACCACGCGCGCCAGTTCGACCGTTCGATCGATACAATGCGTCATCGTGCGTAACGTCACCACACCGATACGACGTCGGGCGTATTCGCCGTCGCCGTCGCTCTCGTCGCCGTCGCCGCGCCGCGCGCCGGAGCCGAACGTCGCCTCGAACGCCGCCGCGTCGTACCTCCACACCAGCTCCACCTCGTTCTCGCGCGCGCACGATTCGAGCGCGAATTCGAACACGTCGTCCACGAGCTGCCGTCGAGGATCGGTGAGCGCGACGCGCGCGGAGGCGTCGTCGCGGCGCGGCGGTGTCAACTGTCCCGCGAACGCGCGCGCGTCGTCGACGTCCCTGAGCTCGACCGCGATCTCGGGGACGTCGCACGCGCGTTGGGTGGTGAGGATGACGACGTCACGGCCGGAGACGCGGCGAGTGACGGCGGTGAGAAGGGGCATCGTCACGCGAGGCGCGCGCTGGGGCGACGCGGGACGAAGAGGCGCGGCTAGGAGTGGTTTTTGTGTGACAACGCAGACGGTGGAGACGACGCGTGCGCGATGGAGACTAAGCGATGAAGACTATGAAGAAGGTGAAGAATGAGATGAGCACGGCGAAGATCTTCATGATGAGCCAGCGGTTGCTGGAGATGGAGTTGAGGTACTTGAGGAGCTGGGCCTGGGCGCTGTCGACGTTCGCGAGCGTGTCGTCCACGTTTTCATCGATGCGAATGGCGAGTTCACCCTGCTCGCTCACCATGGTGGCGAGCTGCTGGAAGATTCCGCCGAGCTCGGTGATGGTGCGCTCGACGTTTTGCAGCGCCTCCTGCCTCGAGTCTGCGTACGCCGCGTTTTGATTATACAGCTGCATTTGATCCTGCGTTTGCATCGCGTACGGCGTAGAAACGCCCTGACCGGGAGCATCCGGTCGCGGAACGAACGCATTCGCCGCGGCGGCGCCGGATCCCTGTAAATTACCGAATCCGGCGCCTCCGCCGATTCCGGCGCGCATCGCGCGCGCGAACGCGTCGTCTCCCAGATAATCCAATCCCGCATTCACCGCGCTCGGTCCCGCGGACGCGCCAAACATCGCTCTCCGCTCTTCTCCCGCCTTGATGCTCGCCTGTCTATTCGTGAGCGTCTCCTTGAACGTCTTCGTCGCCGTCGCCAAGCGATTCTTCAACGTGTCCACGACGGCGCCGTCGTGATCGCTCGCCGTCTTACTCCCCTCCCCCCGCGCCCCCCCTCGCGCCCGCACGTTTTGCAGTTCAACGAGCGATTCATTCAGGCGCTGTATCTCCATCTTGATCACCGCCGACGCCTCCGCGATCTCTCGCGCCTTGTCATCCATCAACGAGCTCGCCTTGGCCAGCGCGTTCAAGCGCTCGAGTTCGAGCGACGTTCGATGTATCCCGCGTCCGATCGCCGACGCCATCTACCGCGTGCGATGAAAACACGTCCGCCGCGTCAGTCCACGCGTTCGCCCGTCGTCCCCGCGCGTCGCGCGCGCGACCACGCGTCGTCGAGATCGCACCTGCGCGAACGCGCGCGCGTCGTGATTCCCCTCTCGCGCGCGTCCGCGCCCGTTCGCCGGATCGAGCGCGGTGCGCGCGCGCGCGGCGATGGCACAAAATTCATCCGTGCGATCGCGCGCGCGCGCGGGCGCGATCGCCCGCATCGCGCGCGCGCGTTGTGCGGATGATGACGACGACGTGCGCATCGCGAAAAGACCCATTCGAACGCCATTCTCGAGCGCCACGACGCCGCGCGATGGGCGGCGACCGCGCGTACGCCCGCGACGGCGTCGCGGATGACTGTCGCGAAGACGGACGCGGGCGAGCGACCCGTCGGGCGCTGCGGATGGCGATCGGCGTCGTGCCGAACGCGAACGGGTCGTGCGCGGTGACGCTGGGGGAGACCTCGTGCGTTGCCGCGGTGCGATGCGACGTGACGGCGATCGAGGCGTGGGAGGCGTCGGACGTGGGGGCGATCGTCCTGCGCGTCGACGCGAGTTCGATCGCGACGACGCGCGCGGGGCGGGCGGCGGCGGTGGGGGAGACGCTGCGGCGACGCCTGGAGAGCGTCGTCGCGGGACGCGAACGCGGGGTCTCGGACGCGAGCGGAAGGGCGAGTGGGAGCGGCGTGGACGCCTGGGATGGAGGTGGGATCGATCTCCGGTCGCTGTGCGTGCGACCGGGACGGGCGCGGTGGACGCTGGCGGTGGACGCGGTGTGCGCGTGCGATCGAGGGTCGATGCTGGACGCGCTGAGCGTCGCGGTGCGAGGGGCTCTGGCGGATACGAAGATTCCAAAGGTCTCGCTCGTCGGTGTGGGGAGCGATGGGGAGGGAGGAGAGTTGGAGATCGATGACGACCCGGACGCGTGCACGAGAGTGGACGTGTCGAGGTGCGGCGTCGTGGCGACGACGACGAAGATTGGGAAACACGGCGTCGTCGACGCCACGGACGAGGAAGAGGCGTGCGCGGAGGCGTCGATGAGCGTTGGGGTCGATCGAGATGGGATGGTGTGCGGGGAATTCACGACCGGTGGCGAGACGCTCGACCGGGGCACGGCGGACGCGATGCGCAAGCTCTCGTGCCGAGTCGGCGTCGAACTCATCGAAGCGATGGATGCATTTTTGGCCACCGCCGTCGCGGCTAATAAAATCGATGAAGACGAAGACGGTCGAGTCATGGTCGTTAGAGTTAGGAAGTGACGGAGCGTGTTTTAATACATTGCCTCGAATCCAAATTTCATTAAAATGATGATCGCTCCGAGCATCGCGCTCGTCTCTTCCACCATGCCCGCACTTATCGATCCCCCGATCGCGTTCAATCGTCAAACTCACTGATTCCAGGACCGCGAGTCATCTACTCGATCGTAGATGCGGGATCTGTCAACGCCGCCGCGTCAAAATCGTGAAAATCCTCATCGGTGTCCAAGTCGTGCGGCGCGTAATCACTCGCCGCCCGAAACACTTTCTGAGGAGAGTAGCCCCACAAATTTCGCACGTGAGACGTGTACAGACACGCATATCGCTCCACCTGGAACGCAAATCGAGAGTTCTGGGAACCAGCTTTCATGAGTTGACCCCAAACGTAATGAAATTCGCGATGATACGCTCGCATACCCTCGCGATGTGCGGTGCGCGCTGCGTCCGATAACTGCTGCGCGCGCTGCAGCTCCGCCTTATTCTTCGCTGAATCATCGGTTTGCTCTGCAAGCCAGGAATGCCGCGCAACTTGATCGTCGAGCGCGTCTCGAAGCGTCCGCAGACGTCTCAGCGCGTGAGGCTTCTCTTTATTTGCCTCCAAAATCTCAATCTCGTGCGCGAGCTCGGGAACGATGAGCATCGTGCGCCAATCGATTTGCTTCTTTGCGCGCAAAATATCGCCGTAGATGTGATCCCCGACGTACAGTAATCTTGATCCAAATTCTATACCCAACATTGCGTGCAGATGGGTGTAGGATCCACCCTGGTAAACCCTCGCCGGCCCGGCGCCTACGACGCTCAATCCTCGCGCGAGCGCTCGTTTGTGCGTGACGTCTTGTACGCTTCCAATCGGCGTCAGTGGCGCTCCGTTATCCGTATTACGCAAGTGCCCCGTTTTAGTGTCCACTTCGAATATTGTTGAGGAGTCGTTGGCGAAGAACCCGGGTTTGGAGCTTCCAGTGATGACGACGTCGAACAAATTTAGCCAATCGAGCGTCTTCGCGTCGCCGACGTGTCCGTCGATGATGTAATTCATCACCACGTTACTGTAATCCCACAGAGAATTTGTCAGTAGAAACACTTGCTTACCGCTCGCCCGCAGACCCTTCAACAGAGGCACCAGACCATCGTCCTTGGCAATGTACCTTTCCGGATTCTCCGCCACCGCCTGTTTGAGACTTCCGTCTCTGTGACACAGATCCACGGCGGCGCGAATCTCGTCGTACATTTGCATGTACGACTTGCCATCGAAAAAGTCGCTAAACTTTCCCAAATCCTTCGCTTCGACGAGCTGCGAAAATAAGTACGCTTCACCCATGGAGAAGAGAGTGTCCAACGCGCTGAACGCCGGCCCGTCAAAGCTCGGACGATTGCTCGTCTCGCAATACGTCGCCAACCGCTCATCCGTCGCCAGCGCGGAGAATCCGTGATACGCCACCTTGACGTAATTGTGTCGATCCATCTTTAAGATATTACCTCGCTTCTTGTCGACGACCAATCCCCGGACCATGTAGTGCGGATCAAACGTAAACTCCCGAAGCACCTCGCTCGGATACCCGTACTCGCTCCCGAGTTTCTTCACCGTCTCCTCGTAAGACATCATCTCGAACGTCTCGGGCTTGTACATCGCCAACGTATAATCCATATCGAATCCAATCGCGTCTATTCGCTTCATGTTCAGCGATCGATTACAGAACACCTTCGTCGCCGCTTGGTCGTTTCGCTCCGCCTCGCTCGTCGCGCTCCAGTGCTTGAGCTCTCTCGCCGCCGCCGCGCTCAGATTACTCACGTGCGTCGCGCTCGCCCGCTCTCGAACATCATTCCGTCCCATCGTCCTCTCCTTCATCCGATCACCTCTCCCGTCGCCGTCTCCCGCGTCCCCGCCCGCGTCTCCGTCCCGCCCCCGCGTCGACGCGACCCGTCCGCGTCCCGCGCGCGCCCATCCTCCCCAGCTCCGCCCCCCCGTCCACCCCACGCGTCGCGCGCGCGTGACCACCGATCCGACCAACGGTCTCGCGCGCGTCACCACCGCTCGCATCCCACGCGCGCGCGTCCAGCGTCACCGACGCGCGCGAATCACAATTCACGCGTCCACGCCAGCAATCAAA
>NC_014436.2:490062-511794 GCF_000214015.3 Ostreococcus tauri | reverse complement strand
CGGTGGAGGCGGCGCGCGCCGCGGCGTGGGCGCTCGTCGCGAGCGGATGCCTGAAAGCGATGAGCGGCGTCGCCACGGAGCTGCGCACGGTGCTCTTCACCCCGGTCGCGCAGGCGTCGGGTCGACGGGTGGCGTTGGAAGTTTTTAATCACGTGCTGGGATTAGATCTGAGCTTTCATCTCGAGCGGCGCACCGGGGCGCTGCAGAGAATCATCGATCGAGGGACGCGCTCGGTGAGCATGGTGTTTCGCGCGGTGGTGTTCACGTTCCTTCCGACGGCGATCGAGCTCGCTTTGGTGTGCGGTTTGCTCTGGCACGCTTTTTCGTGGCACTTCGTCGTCGTCGTCCTCACGACGTTCGTGTTGTACGTGTGGTGGACGATGCACATGACGGGCGTGAGCGCTGAGAAGCGCAAGTTGGCCAACCACATGGACGGGTTATCGACGGGCAAGGCGGTGGACGCGCTGTTGAACTACGAGACGGTGACATTTTTTGGGAACATCGAGCTCGAGAGCGCGCAGTACGATAATCTCTTGCGAGGCTATCACGAAGCCGCGCTCCAGAGCGAGCGGGCCTCGAGCTTACTGAACGCCGGACAGGCGGTCATCCTGGCGTGCGGAATGACAACCATCCTCGCCTTTGCGGCTCTGGGGATTTGGAAGCCCGATCCAGCGATCGGATTGGCTTCACGCGTGGGCGATTTAGTCATGGCGAACGGGCTCTTGCTTCAACTCTGGGCACCGCTGCAGTTTCTGGGTTTCTTCTACAGAGAGTTGCGACAGTCCTTGGTGGACATGGAGGCGATGTTCGACATCATGTCCACCGAGTCAAAGATCCCCGACGGCGCGGTCGAGTTACCCGAGAGCGCGGGCGGCGCCGAGCTCGAGCTCGATGACGTCTCGTTCGCCTACGGCAATGGTCGCGACGTCCTCAAGGGAGTGTCGTTGAAGCTCAAGCCCGGAGAATCCGTGGGTATCGTCGGCCCGAGCGGCTCGGGCAAGAGCACGTTACTCCGTCTTATACTTCGAGTGTACGACGTCACGAGCGGCAAGGTGAAACTTGACGGACACGACGTGCGTGAGCTTACGCTGTCGTCTCTTCGAGACTCAGTCGCGGTGATTCCACAGGACACGGTGTTGTTCAACGACACGCTCGAGCACAACATTCGCTACGGCAGACCGACGGCGAGCGAAGAACAAGTCGCCATGGCGGCCACGCGCGCTAGATTAGATAAGACGATCGAGCAGATGCCCAACGGTAGGCAAACGATGGTGGGCGAGCGTGGGGTTAAGCTCAGCGGCGGCGAGAAGCAACGTGTTGCCATCGCGAGAGCGTTCCTGCGAGAGCCGCGCATGCTCGTAGCCGACGAGGCGACGAGCGCGCTGGACACCGCCACCGAGCAGGGTATCTTGGAAAGTCTCGAGGATGTCGCGCGCGGTCGAACCGCCGTTTTCGTCGCTCACAGGCTCTCCACCGTCCGATCGTGCGATCGAATCATCGTCATGGAGCAAGGGAAAATCGTAGAGGAAGGGACGCACGCCGAGCTCCTCGACGGCCGCTCGCGCGGCTCAAAGATCGGCATGTACGCCGCCATGTGGAAGGCGCAGGCTCAAGAGGAGGAAGAAAATAATCAAAAGCCCGACGATTTAGTCCTCACCGTCGGCTGAGCGCGCGTTGTTTGTTTTAGAAAGTTTGTTTATTTATTTTAACCGTCATCACTTCGCTCAACCGTCGCCACCCCGTCCCCCTCGATCGCGCGCTCGCGCTCCCAATACCCCTTCCCGTACGCCGCGAAGAACTCTTCTCCCGCCTCTACGTCTCGCACCGTCCGAAGCGTCGCCCGTCGATTCGCCGCGTCCTTCACGAACTCGGCGTTTAGCGCATTCGCGGTTCCCGCCGAGTCGTTTACGTATCGCCCGACGTACCCGTAGTGCCGTCTCGCGTCCACGTGCACGTTCAAATGTAACGCCATCACGTACGCTTTGTCCTTTTTCGGCATCGCTACCGCCTCTAAGAGCGTCATGACGTCACCACCGTACGTGACGCCGCGCGCCGTCGAGCCGCGCGGTAAACGCCGCGTCGCGAACACGCCCAGACCCGCGCCCACGATCGTGCTCTCGCCCACGCGCCCGTCGCCCTCGTACGATGGATCACTCGTGGACGCCACCGCGTCCGCGGGAGAGCGCGCGTGGGCGATATCGGGCGGTGGTCGCGCGCGAGAGAATCCCATCGGGACGCGCGCGGGACGCGACCGAACGCCGCGACTCACTCGCAACCGATCTTGGACTCGAACGTGGAGAGACACGCGGCGAACGCGGTGAGCGGACCGAGTGGATGCGCGAAATCGAGCGTGAAGAGGTCGTCGTCGACGCGACCGAATTGGGCGACGACGCGCCTCGATGTGCGGTTCGCTTCGGCGGCGGCTTCGGCTTCGGCGGAGTCGACGACGGCGAGCTGGAAGTTCTTCACGCTCGGCTTGGTGACGCGACCGTTGAAATCGAGAACGTAGGCCTGATGTGATGGGTTCCACCGCGGACGCGCGCTCTCGAGGGCGGTGGTGACGGTGTCGCCTCGCTCGTCCATGACGTTCACGGCGAGCGAACGCGGACCGGCGACGCCGAGGACGTTCACGGCGTATCGAATGTTCGCCAGCGTCCGTCTCGGCGGGACGTCGTCGTCTTCATCGCTTTCGTCGTCGGACGCGTGGCCCAGGTGCCCGGGAGCCCCCCACGCGCGCGGTCGAGCGCCCGCGTCGAACAACTCGAAGCGCGTGCCGATGAAGTTCGCCTTGAGCTTGCCGACGTAGCTCGGATGCGCCTCGTTCACCGCGCGCTCGGCGCCGTCGTCGCCGATGACGTAATGCGTACACTTTGCCTTCTTGCGCTTCCTCGCCACGAGGATCGGGACCGCGTCCGCGAGCGTCGCGGTGGTCGTCTCGCGTCCGTCCAAATACAGGACGTACGTCGGGAACGCGCCGAATAGACCGCGTTTGCGCAGCACGTGACACCGAGCGTGCGTGCCGTCGTTCGGAAGCGACCGAAGCGTGAATCGTCTTTTCGCGCCCGCATCCGCCCACGGAGGAAGCGGCGCGGCGCAAGACATCGGATCGTCGACGCTCGGCGTCGGCGTCCTCCGCCGCGCGTCTCCCGCCCTCGGCGCCGGCGGCGCCGACGGCGGCGGTCCCTCGTCGTCACCGGCGCGCGCGCCCGACCCATCGTTCGCACCGCTCGCCGCCGCCGATCCCTCGCCCGTGCCCTCGTCCGCATCGCCCTCGTCCTCGAGCGTCGGGTGCACCGGCGCGCTGTCCCGTCGACGAACGAAACTCAACCTCGGCGTCACGCGCTCGCGTCCACCCGTCCCGCCCTCGCCCTCGCCCCGCGCGCGCGCGAGCGGTTTCATGTAGTTTTCCCCGGCACCGTCCGCCCGTGCTCGACCCGCGGTCGACATGCGCGCCGCTCGCGCGCGGGCCAAAAATAAATATCCCACGCACGCCGGTTCGCCTTCAACGTCCGCCGCACCCCGCGCGCGCCGCGCCGTTCGCCCGCGCGCGTCCGCGTCGCGCGCGAGTATTTTTCGTCAATCGTTCGCCGCCGCGTCGTCGCCGATCCCGCGTCGCGCACTCCCGCGCGCGCGACGTTTCGTATTCTTCGCCCATCGATCGCGATCGCGCGTGGGAACAAACCCTAAGGCACTTCCCGACGCGCCCGCGAGTCGAGATGCGCGACGACGGCGAGCTGAAGCGACACCTCATCATTCTACTCGCGTGGTGCGGGGCCGTTCGCGCGTCGACGTACGCGTTACAGGCGGTTTTCGGTGAGGATTCGTCGTGATTGTGAACCCATCGCGCCATCGAGCGATGGGGATCGAGACGACGCCGCGGGCGAGGACGACGCGGACGCTGCGAACGCGACGAGGGGCGTGCGGGGTGGAGTTTGCGCGTTCCTCGCGCGCGGGCGCGGACGGAACGTCGGTGGCGTTGGTGTGTGAGTACGAACACGAAGCGGCGGAGGGGACGCGCGCGGGCGCGGTGGGCGCGTACGCGTGCGCGCGTTCGGAGGACGGGCATGGGGTGGATATGCGTCGAGTGGGGGGGGTCGGAGACGAGCCTTCGAACGGTGATGCCATTGGGGCGGTTTTTGAGGCGCGGTGGAGCGCGAGGGTTGGAGAGGAGACGTCGAGGTGCGCGTTCGTGGACGCGAGCGGGTTTTTAACGACGTGCGACGTCGACGTCGTCGAGGACGAGGGCGCGGACGCGCCGGCGATCGCGGCGACGTTGGAGGTGAAATATAAGGTGCAGTGTGGCGGTGGGGGGCTCGGGATGGCGACGTGTTTGGATTGGCGATCGGACGGGGCGATGTTGACGAGCGCTTCGGATGGAAGTTTTCGCGTCTCGCGAGAGGATGGCGCGCGCGTCGAGGTCGTCGACGTCGTCGAGGGGGCGCACGACTTGGAGATGTGGGCGATCGCGTTTGATATCGCTCGAAACGATGTCGCGTACACGGGCGCGGACGATTGCGCGTTCAAGGTTTGGGATTTACGCGACGCCTCGAGGGCGCGGCTGACGAATCGAAAGACGCACGGAGCCGGCGTGACGTGCGTCTCGCCATCGCCTCGCGACGAGAACATCATCGCCACCGGGTCGTACGACGATCACGTTCGATTGTGGGACGTTCGATCGTTGAAGAATCCCGTGAGCGAGCTCAACGTCGGCGGCGGCGTGTGGCGATGTCGTTGGCACCCGACGCGAGACGCGCTCGCGTGCGCCGCCATGGGCGGAGGCGCCGTGCTCTGCGACGCCACCGGTGGCGCGCTCGTGCAAACGTTCGCGTACGACGAACACGAGTCGATCGTCTATGGCGCGGATTGGGCGCGGTTGAGCGATGATCCGGATCGAGAGAGCGTCGACGTCCTCGTCACGTGTAGCTTTTACGACAAGTGCGTCAGATGTTGGTCGCTCGTATAATACATTTTAGGATTCGCGTCTGCGGCTATTTCGCGTCATAATCTACAGTGTACATCGCGAAAGATGCGTTCGCTTCGTCCTCCTCCTCATCCCGCGTCGTCGTCGACCTCTCGCGCCTTGGACGCGCCGAACTGTCGCGACTCGATGGCGTCGACGGTTTTCTTCACGCCCACGAACGTCTCCTTGATGACGTTCGTGACTTGTTTCCACGTCGCCGTGGCCGACTCCTTCGACGGTGACGCGTTTTCGTCGTCCAGTGAAACATCCTCGAACGCCACCGCGGTTGCGGCTGCGTCCGACGTGTCGCCGGCGGACGTCGCGTCGCCGCTCGCCGAGGCGCGTCCGCGTTGCTCTAGTTTCATTTGCTCCCGCACGTACTCTCTCGACGGCAAGCGAAGCGCCGCGGCCCAGCCCTCGGCGTATCCACGTTCGTACTCGTCGCTCGTCGCCCGACGCGCGTCGCGCAGCGCCGCTCGATCCGCCGCTCGATCCGCCTTTTCGTTTTCGCTCTTCATCGCCATCGCGCGCGCGCGACTCTCCGCCATCCCGAGCGCCGCCACCACCGTCCTTCTCTCCTCCTCCGCTCGCGATTCGTGCTCTTTAATCTTTTCTTGCGCCATTTTCAACTCCTCTCGAAGCGTCTCGCGCTCACGAACGACCCGCGCGGTTTCCCGAGCGACCCACAGCGCCTTGGTTCTGTCGTCCGCCGCGTCCCGCGACGCGTCCCAATCCAACCCAACCGTCTCCGCCACCGCTCGAAGCGTCCACTCCCGTCCCATCGTTCGCCCACCACCGTTTCGTCTCTCGGTTCTGATTTCTTTACCACCGCCGCCGTCCGTCCCGCGTCCCGGCGCCGCGCCGCCGCCCGCGCCCGTCAACGCCTCCAACCACCGCGCGCACGTCTCGCTCCCACACGCCCGCGCCGTCTCCAGCGCCGTCTCCCCGTCGTCATTCGTTTCCCACAGGTACCCATACTCAGCCGGTCGAGACGCGAAGACGGCCCGCGAGACGACCGCTCTCGCCGCGCGCGCCGCGTCGTCGACGCAACACAAGTGCAAGAGCGTGTTCCCGCGTCCGTCCCGCGCGCTCACCGGTATCGCGTTCTCTCGCAACAGCGTCTCGAGCGTCACGGCGTCGTTCAACGCGCACGCCGCGAACGCGCGATCGAGCGCGAGCGCGCGCGCGTCCGTCATGCGCCGCGGCGCATTCTCTCGCCGTGGCGTGAAAAATCAATCAATTCGACGACCTCTCGCGCGTCGACGCGGGCGCGGCGTCGCGTGAAAACCCCCGTACACGCGCGCGCGAGGCGTGTCTTTCGATCGCGACGCGACAGACCCCGCGACGCGCGTCGCGCGCGACGCCTCGGCGCGATGCGCGCGCACGAAAGTCCACAAAAAGCCTTCGCGATCGATCATTCATCGCCATCGTCACTCCCTCGCGCGCGCCCACGCGCCCCGGGACGCCGCCCATCGCGCGCGCGACGATGCGTGACCCGTTCACGCGCGCCGACGCGTGGCGCGCCCATCCACTGCTGAATAAACCGTGGTCCAAGGCGCTCCCTGGATTCGGTCTCGGTCTCGCCGCCTTTCTCGCCTACGTCGCCGTCGAGAAGACCGCGAGCCGTCGACCGCGGGCGACGTAGACCGCCGCGTCGACGTCGATCGCCGACGCGAGACGCGGGGTCGCCGTCGGCGCGCGACGCGCGGAGCGCGACCGCACTCGACGCCGCGCGCGAGGTGTAACATTACACGACGATTCCCCCCGCGCCCGTCGCCGAACGATGTCGAGCGCGCGCGCGTTCCCTTCGCGACTCTTCTTTTGCCCGGAGCGCGACGTCGCCGACGCGTGTCGCGCGCGAGGGGTGACGCACGTCGTCGCCATCGGATGGCCCGCCCCGGAGGATGCGAGCGAGGTGCGAGCGACGGACGCCGAGGGCGCGCGCGCGTGACTGACGCCGCGGCGTCGTCCACAGGGCTCGGTGGCGATCGAACGCGTGCTCAGGATCGATCTCGCGGACGATGAGCTCACGGATGTGTTGGAGGCGGCGACGACGGCGACGACGTTCGCGCGCGTCGCGCTCGAGGCGAGCGAGGAACACGTCGTCGTCGTGCACTGTCACGCCGGTGTGTCGAGGTCGGCGGCGATCGTGGCGGCGTATATGATGCGGTGGGAATCGGTGTCGTGGGCGGAGGCGTTGAGGGCGGTGGAGGGGCACGGTGGGGACCCGAATGAGGGATTTCGGGCGCAATTGGAGATGTGGGACGCCATGGGGACGCGGGCGGCGACGGCGCGCGACGCGTACGCGTTGTGGAGCGTGGCGAAGATTGCGCGCGATCGCGATGCGCGTGGATACTTGGAATCGACGAGCGTGCGGCGGGACCCCGGGGCGGGGGACGCGGTGGAGGACGACGCGGGCGGAGGATGGGCGGGGTGTCGAAAGTGTCGACGACGGCTCGCGCGGGCGTCGGACGCGCTCCCGCACGCGCACGGCGAGGGCATAGACGCGTTCGCGTGGAAAAGGAAGAGGAAGGAGGATGGTGGAGGGACGACGCGCGAGCGGACGCCGTCGTGTTCGTCGGTATTCGTCATGCCTCTGAGTTGGATGCGAGGGATCGAGGATGGCGACGGCGGACCGACGCGCGGAAAGTTGACGTGTCCGAGGTGCGAGGTGAAGGTTGGCGCGTTCGATTGGGCGGGAATTCAGTGCTCGTGCGGCGCGTGGGTCACTCCGGCTTTTCAGTTGCAGCGCGCCAAGATTGACGCCTTTGGGGTGTGACGTTGTAACATTGAATTATAAGCGTGAATCTCGCGAGGAGCGTTAAAAGTGAATGGAACCCATCCCCGGGACGGCAGCCATGGCGGCCTCCTTGACGGCTTCGGACACCGTCGGGTGCGAGTGACACGTGCGCGCGATGTCCTCCGCGGTGGCGCCGTACTCCATGGCGAGCACGCACTCGGCGAGAAGCTCGCCCGCGCCGCCGGCGACGATGTGCGCGCCGAGCACCTTACCCGTGGCTTTGTCGCACACGAATTTGACGACGCCCTCGGAATCGTCGTTCGCGCGCGCGCGCGAGTTGGCGGCGAGCGGAAACTTACCGACGACGTATTCGATGCCCATCTCCTTCACCTGCGCCTCCGTCTTACCGACCCAAGCGACTTCGGGGTGGGTGTAGATGACGGAGGGAATGGTGTCGTAGTTCACGTGGCCCTTCTTGCCCGCGATTTGCTCGACGATGGAGACGCCCTCTTCCTCAGCCTTGTGCGCGAGCATCGGACCCTCGACGACGTCGCCGATGGCGTAAATGTTCGGCACCGACGTCTTGAACGAGTGGGGCTCGATGACGACTTGGCCCTTTTTGTTCGTCTCCACGCCCACGTCCTCGAGACCGAGTCCGTCGGTGAACGGACGTCGACCGGTGGAGACGAGAACGATGTCCGCCTCGAGCGTCGTCTGTTCGCCCCCCGCGGAGGGTTCGAGCGTGAGCGTGACCCCACCCTCGGGCTTCTTCACCGCGGACACGACCTTGGTGTTGAGCTTAAAGTCAAAGCCTTGCTTTTTCAGCGAGCGCTGAAACGTCGTGCGAATCTCGTCGTCGATCCCGGCGCCGCAGATGGCTGGCGCGAACTCGATGACGGTGACCTTGGCGCCAAGACGCGACCACACGCTTCCGAGCTCGAGTCCGATGACGCCGCCGCCGATGACCGCCATCGTCTTCGGCACGCGTTTCAACTCGAGCGCGCCGGTGCTCGTGACGATGGTCTCCTCGTCCACGTCCACCCCCGGGAGCTCCGCCGGGACGCTCCCGGTGGCCAAGATGACATTCTTCGTCTTAATCGTCCGTTTCGTCCCATCCTCCGAAGTCACCTCCACTTCATTCGCGCTCGTCAATCGTCCCCACCCCTTGGCGTAATCCACCCCATTCTTCTTGAACAACCCCTCGATCCCCTTCGTGAGCCCCGTCACCGCCTTCGTCTTATGCGCCATCATCGTCCCGACATCAATCGTGACCTCTCCCCCGAACGCGATCCCGTGCTTCGCCATCCCGTGCTTCGCATCCTCGTACTTGTGCGACGCGTTGAGCAACGCCTTGCTCGGAATGCACCCGACGTTCAGACACGTCCCCCCTAACGTCCCTCGTCCCTCGACGCACGTCGCCCGTAAACCGAGCTGCGCCGCCTTAATCGCGGCGACGTACCCCCCCGGGCCACCACCGACGACGACGACGTCGCGGGCGTCGTCATCCGCCGTCGTCGTCGTCGCCATCTTTCGCGATCGTCCATCGATCGATCGCGTCGGCATCGCATTCATTCCCATCCCATCCTCCGTCGTCGTCACCCGACACCATCGTCCGCGCGCGCGCGGGTCGAGCGCGCGCGCGACGAGGGCGACGCCGCGCCGGCGCATCGTCGCCGTCGCCGTCGTCCGCGAGCGCGTCGATGGCGTCGACGGCGTCGATGGGGGGCTGGCGTCGAGGGGTCGAGGCGTCGTACAGACTGTTCGCCCACACGGACCGGTAGTCGTCGTAGTGAGCATCGCACACGCCCATCACTGTGATCTCCACGCGCGTCTTGGTCCGTGATCGCTTTATGTGATCACACATTACGTGTATTCGAATCGTATGGAAGACCCGATGTGACCTGTGTACGGTGCGCACCGAAGCCATCCGGGCGTCGTCCCACGTCTTGGTCCGTGATGGCTGTACGTGATACATAGTACGTATGTCGCAAACGATGGGCAAATCACATGTCGACGCGCGCGCGCGACGCCGAGCGCGACGCCGCCGTCCTCGTCGCGACCTACCTCACGACGCGTGGGTTCACGCGCGCCGCGCGCGCGTTCGAGATCGACGCCCGGGCGGTGCTGCCGAAAAGACGCGCGGGCGATGGATTCGGTCGCGATGTGAAAGATTTAGTCGACGTCGTGCGCGAGTACGTCGAGATGAAGACGCGCGCGGCGACGCGGACGCGCGCGACGGGGGTGTTACGTGACATCCTAGCCGTGATCGACCGCGCGTTGGCGACTGAGGACGACGGGAAGGGGGAGGGGGATGGGACGACGCGGACGCCGGAGCGAGAGACGCTCGCGGACACGCCTCGGCGACGCTCGCGCGATGGCGACGAGGGGATGGCGGCGGAAAGGGGGTGTGGACGACGGAAAGGGACGGCGCCGAAACGGCGCGTGGACGCCGCGGATGGACGGATGGGGACGCCGGAGACGCGGACGGCGGCGGAGACGCGGACGGCGGCGCCGGCGTCGGCGAGCGGACGCGAGGACGCGGGGGGGGGGGGCACGCGGTCGTTTCACATGCCTCGTCTCGCCGATGGACGCGCGGAGCGGCGCATGGCGGATGTGATCGTGAACGCGTTCGGGGGGCGACGGAAATTCGTCGCCGAGAATTATCGCGAGCCGGTGATCGACGAGACGCAGGTGGACCACGTCATGGACGCCCTCATGGCTGAAGAGGGCGCGCTCGGGGAGTTTTTGGAGTCCATGATGAGCGAGGTCGAAAACGCCCTCCCGCCGTCTCGCCACACGAGTCCGCGGGCGACGCGCGAGCGTTCGGCGGCGGACCCGGGCGCGCCGTTCGCCTCGCCTCGACGCGCGAGCGATCTCACCTCCTAGCCCTAGCCCGAGTTCACTCGAGTGCGATGTATGTACCACTTATCACCGCCCGCGTCGTTTGAACGCCCTTTGAGCGCCCCGCTCGCGCGCTCGCGCGTCTCGCGCCGCCACTGTGCGCCTCGCGCGTCGCCGCCGTCATGCGCGCGCGCCGTCTCCTCGCCCTCGTTCTCGCGTTCGTCCTCGGCGTCGTCCCCGCGACGGCGACGAACGCGATGGATTACATTCACCTCGCGAGGACCGATCTCTACGGCGCGTTGGAGGTGCAGCGCGACGCGAACGCGACGATCATCACGAAATCGTACAGACGGCTCGCGTTGATGTATCATCCCGATAAGTTCCCCCCGGGAAGCGATGAACGGGCGAAGCGCGCGGCGGCGCAGAGGTTTCGAGTCATGG
The DNA here is from genome assembly GCF_000214015.3 of Ostreococcus tauri. Lineage (NCBI taxonomy): Eukaryota > Viridiplantae > Chlorophyta > Mamiellophyceae > Mamiellales > Bathycoccaceae > Ostreococcus > Ostreococcus tauri. The sequence goes on along the minus strand of NC_014436.2, from coordinate 500,812 downwards.
CGGAGGCGAAGAAGACGCTGCTGGACCCGGAGCGACGGGCGGAGTACGACGCGTTGATCGATTCCCTCCCGGGATTCGCGCGACCAAAGTTTGGAAAGAAAAGTTTCGCCGATCGTGAGATTGCGAAATTCCCGGCGTGGGCGGTGGTGATGCTCTTCGCGTGGTTTTGCGTGGCGTTCGTGAGCGTGGCGCAGTACACGTCGAGGGCGGCGGATAAGGAGAGTTTGATGAATAGCGCGTTTTTCGCGCAAAAGTTGCGGTCGAGGAATAAAAACGCGCCGAACGGGGAAAAGGTGAGCGCGGCGGCGTACTTCGAGGAGTTTTTGATCGAACACGGTTTGGTCGATCTCACGGGGTGGGAGCACACACTCGGTGGACGGTTGTGGGCTCGAGCGAGAGGGCGGTCGGCGGCGGCGCTCTCGGGAGCGCCGCGCGAGGACGCCGCAGGAAGCGAGGCGGTGTACTCGAGCGCTTCGGAGGAGACGTCGTCGGCGACGGGGACGCCAAACACCGTTTTGAAGAGACGCGGGAAGAAGAAGGGCAAGTCGAAACCCGTCATGTCGACGCAGGCGCGACAGGCGGAGGCGTTGCGGCGCTTGAGAGGCGAGTTGGAAGCGAGACGCGCGTACTTTGGCGAGACGTACGACGAAGATTAGGAGCGCGCGGTAATGGTTCGATATTAAATTTCTAATTGAGCACTTCGAAGACCTTGGTCAGCAAGTAAATCACCGCGGCGACTAGAGACAACTGAAGGAGATCCGTTTTGCTCGTATCATCTTGCTGGAAAAATTTCATTGGATCGTTCGGATTGACATAAATGTTTTTCTCGCCCTCGTCCCCCGAGGAGAACGACTTGGTGAGTTCCTTCAGTCCTTGACTCGCTCGATCCGCGAGCTCCATCGCGTTGAGCGGCAGCGCGTGCGCCTTTCTCGTCGACTCCAGGAGCGCGCCCGCCTGCGCCTCCGTTCGCGACGGATTCACCGTCCACCGCTCCCGATGTTCCAACACGCGTCCGGTGATGAGATTCATCTTATACGTCGCCTCTATGTCCACGCCCACCCGTCCGATATCGTTCGTCCCGTTCAACTCCCACCGCACCGTCGCGACGTCGAGCGTGTCCTTCATTGAAATCTCCGTCACCCGAGTCGTCACCTGTCGCAAATTATTCTCCACATACGAGCAATACTTGGCGTACTTCTCGCTCCCTTTGAATTTCAACACCCCATCGTCGTACTCCACGTCCGGGGCGTACGGTTTCGAGCTTCTCGTCGTCCCACGCGCCGCGTTTATGTCCTTGACGACGCTCTTCAGCGTGTTCTCCACCGCCGGCGACGATTTACACACGAATTCGTCGCACGGCTCTCGGAATCCGTCCACGGACGCGCGGAACTCTTTATCCGTCGCCTGCACTCGCGTTATCCTTCGCCCATCGCGCCGGGGAGACGCGATCGAGGACGATTCGTGATGAATTCCGAGACGCCGCGGCTGACGATGACGATCGACGCGCGCGCCTTCTTCGCTCGAACGCCGCGTGGACGCGCGCGCGGCGAGGCGGGAGACGACATGGACGCGCATGCGCGACGTGCGCTCGGGGCTGACGCGAAAATGCGGTGGTGACGCGCGTCGGCGAGTGCGGAGGGCGGGCGCTGACGAGGCGCGGGACGGGACGGGCGCGGGACGCGAGGCGTGTAGCTTTGCTCGTGTTTACAAGAATTGACGCATTCGCGGATTACACGTACGACGTGGGCGGTCTGCACTCGTCGGAATCGATGAGATCGCACGGGAACACGTCCTTGGGCTCGGGGTAGATCAATTTGGCCTTGCCCGCGAGGTATCGGTTCAGGAGACGCGTGGTGCTCGGGTTGTAGCCCTCGCCTCCGGACATGGTCTCGCCCTTGGTGCGCTTGTCGTTCATCGTGGCGCGAACGCGAGATGCGAGAACCTTTCCGAGCTCTACCCCCCACTGGTCGAAGGAGTTGATGCCCCAGACGAAGCCTTGAACGGCGACGCGGTGCTCGTACAGGCTCAAGAGCTGACCGGTGGTGTACGCGTTGAGCTCGGGAAGCATGATGGAGAGCGACGGTCGGTTACCGCTGAAGGTCTTGTGCGGGATCAATGCGTCGGGGACGTTTTCGGAGCGCAACTCCACCGCGGACTTACCCACGGCGAGCGCGTCGGCCTGGGCGAAGAAGTTGCACATGAGCTCGTCGTGGTTGGAGACGATTTCACCCTTCAAGTACACGCTCTGTTGGCTCTTCACGATGCCGATGAAATCGCACGGAATGGTGCGACCTTGGTGAATGAGCTGGTAGAACGAGTGCTGTCCATTCGTCCCGGGCTCGCCGAAATCGATCTCACCCGTGTCGTAGTCGAGCGGGGTGCCGTCGATGGCGACGCCCTTTCCGTTGGACTCCATCGCGACTTGCTGAATGTGCGGCGCGAGCTTGGCAAGCGCTTGGCAGTACGGCAGAATCGCGCGAGCAGGACATCCCAAGAACGAGACGTTCCACACGCTAAGCATCCCGAGCGTCACCGGGAGGTTCTCCTCGAACGGAGCGTTGGCGAAGTGCTGATCCATCGACCACGCGCCTTCGAGAAATTTCTCCATGGTGTCGTACCCGTACTGCAGCGAAAGCGGGAGCATACCGACGGCGGAGCACACGGAGTATCGGCCGCCGACCCAGTCCCAGAACGCGAAGGCGTTGTCCGGATCGATCCCGAACTCCTTGACGAGCTTGAGGTTGGTGGAGATGGCCACCATATGCTTTTGGACGGCGTTTTCACCGAGCGACGCGCGAATCCACGCACGCACGGTGCGCGCGTTGAGCATCGTCTCAGCCGTGGTGAACGTCTTCGAAACGACGATCACGAGCGTGGTTTCCGGGTCGAGTCCATTCAAAGAGCGCGCGACGTCGACCGGGTCGACGTTCGCGAGGAACCGAAGCTGTCTCCCGCTCGCGCCAACCGCGGCTTCCGGATTCGTGCGGAGCGCCGTGTGCACGAAGAGGGGACCGAGGAACGAACCACCGATACCGATCGCGACGACATCCTTGAGCGGCTTACCCGTCTCACCGATCCACTCGCCGTTGCGCACGCGCTCGGAGAACTCCTTAATCTTTTCCAAAACGTCGTGCACGTCCGGCACGACGTTCCTCCCGTCGACGTTGATCACCTTATCCTTTGGCGCCCGCGTCGCGACGTGCAGCACGGCGCGGTTCTCCGTCGAGTTAATAGCCTCCCCGTTAAACATGGCGTTCACCTTCTCTCTCACGCCCGCCGCTCTCGCGAGATCATACAGCTTCTCCATGGTCTCCGTCGTCACGCGCTGTCTCGCAAAGTCGCAATACAAACCGTCGTACTCGAGCGCCAGCGCGTCGCATCGCGCCTCGTCTCTGATCAAATCCCGCAGGTGCGTCTTATCGATCGCCTCGACGTGCGATCGAAGCGCCCGCCACTCCTCCGTGGACGAAATCAACGCCTTGGCCTACGAATCACGTCCATCGCGCGTCCGAAGCCGTCAGTCCGAGGTTCGATCGCGCGCGCGCGTCTCGCCCGCGTCGCCCGTCGCCCGTCCCCCGCGCGCGCGCGCACCTCCATCACCACCGGCATCGCCCGCCCCACCGCGCGCCCTCTCCGCTCCCAATGCCGCGCCCGTCGTCGCCCGAACTCCCCTCGCCCCGGCGCGTCGCGTCCGCCTGCGCGTCGAAAACATCCTCGGTTTTCCATCGTCAGTCTCTCGGACGCGTCGATCGGCATCATCGTTCGTCTCGCGCCGTCTCACCGCCCACGCGCGCCCTCGACGTCGTCGCCGACGCACCGCGCGCGAGGGTGTCTCGAGCCCACATCCACGGCACCCGCGTCGTCCACGACGCGCGCGTGTGTGCGGATGTCGTCGCGCGATCGCGCGCGATCGCCGCGTCGGACGGCGTGTCTCATATTCACGGACGTTTTACCCCATCACGGCGAATCGTGGGCGACGCGCGCGCGATCGCGTGATGTGTTTCCAGACATCGCGTGTTTCGTCACACAGTATACTCCTGTGGGACGTATACGGGACCGATTTTGGCTACGTGGCGATCGTCGTGGCGGCGTCGCGGACGAATCGTTCGTGATGCGGTAAAACGTCCGTGAATATGAGACACGCCGTGACCGCCGTGACCGCCATCGCGCGACGCGGCGCGGACGATGGCGACGACGAGCGCGGCGCGCGCGCGCGTGGGCGTCGACGGGCGCGCGCGACGGGTGCGCGTCCGCGCGCGTGGGGGATTCGCGGCGTCGGCGCGCGCGTGGGGGAGAACATCGATGGATGGATGGCGCGGACGCCGCGAACGGGGACGGGCGACGTCGGCGACGGTCGAGCCCGGCGATCGCGTCGTCGTCTTCGGGGCCTCGGGTGGGGTGGGACAGATCGTCGTGGCGATGCTCGAGGGGGCGGGGTACGACGCGGTGGGGATATCGAGGCGGCGTTCTGCGGGGACGCCGCGCGGGGGGGAGAGGACGCGCGGGACGGATTGTCGAGATTACGCGGCGGTTTCGAACGCGTTGGATGAACGCGTGCGAGGGGTGGTGTGTTGTCTCGGTACGACGGCGTTTCCGAGCGCGCGGTGGAGAGACGCGGATGGAAAGTTTACGAATGGTCCCGAGGCGACGGATTACGTGAGCGTCTCGAACGTCGTCGAGGCGGCGAAAGAAAAGTGTCCGAATCTCAAGCGATTCGTCTTGGTGTCCAGCGTTGGGGTTTTGAGGACGAATGTGATGCCGTTCATCATTTTGAACGCGTTCGGTGTGCTCAAATGGAAGAGAGAGGGAGAGAAGACGCTCGAGGCGTCCGGCTTGCCGTACACCATTCTGCGTCCGGGTCGACTCACCGACGGTCCGTACACGTCGTACGACCTCAATACCCTGCTCAAGGCGACGAGTGGGACGAAGCGAAACGTGCAGATTGGAACTGGGGACGTGTTACTTCCCGAGGCGACGTCGAGGATCGTCGTCGCCCAAGCCGCGCGCGCCGCGCTCGAGTCGGACGCCGCGCTCGGACGCGCGTTCGAGCTCGGCTCCACCGAGGGTGAAGGCCCGGGTTCGGACCTCGATAAGTGGACCGCGCTCTTCGAATCCGCGTCTTAATTTATAAATTAAACGAAACGCACGTCATCGATCGCGCTCGACGCATCGAACGTCGTCAAAGTCTCGTTTCTCTTCGCCCGCGCTCATTCGCGCGCCGCGCCGCCCCCGACCGCACACCGCGCCTCCTCATGCCCCCGACATCCCTCGGATGCAACGCCCTCGTCCGTGCCATACCGCGCGCGCGTCTTTGCACAACCCGCTCGTCACGCCGTGTCGCTCTTTTCTACTCAGAAAACGACGAATTCATCGACCAAGCATCGAGTTTTGATGACTTTTTGGTCCCAGAGCTCGCGAGCGCGTCGTTAACGGTCGATACATCGTGCCCGATCGGCACAGGCGCATTCTCGGAGGTCTTCATAGGAATCTACGACGGTGACGACGTGATATGTAAGCGATTTAGGTCGGACGTGCGAGGTCGAGACGTTGAATCATTTTATGTAGACGAATTAGAGAGCGCGCGGGCGTTGAAGACGTGTTCAGGCGTGGCGCCCTTCATCGGAGCGTGCGGGTTGATGCAGTGGCTGATTTGGAAAAACGTTGGAACGATGACGTTGGAAAACGCGTTAGATCTCGGAGTCAACGCCCTGGCGATGGTACGGAAGACGTTGAATCGAGAGGAAAGCGACGCGGCGACGCTGCGATTTCTGGCGCGAGAAATGTTTGAGGCCACCGCAAGCGTGCACGGGTTTGAGTTCATCCATCGCGATATCAAGCCGGCGAACGCGATTATAGACGAGAGAAACGGTAAAATTGTGTTGTGTGACGTCGGGGCGTGCGCGGACGTGCGAACGGGGAGGAACATGAGCGGGGACGAGGCAATTTTTGATCCCACGTATGGCGCACCCGAGCAATTTCAAGTTGTAGCAAAAAGGAATTCTACGTTCCCGAACATCGGCGGTTTGTTCGGGAGAAAGCCGGACGAGGCGGAGACGTTGGAATACGAAGCGACGGGCGCGACGCCGACGGAACTTCTGGACGCGTTTAGTCTTGGCGTGACGCTGCTTCGCGTGGGCGTTCCGAGTCTACGCTCGGCGGGCGCCATTGCTCGCGCGCGGCGAGACATCGACGCATGTGGGGGCGACGTCGAGACGTGGCGAAGGAATGTGTGCGTTCCGGGCGTGAACGACTGGTCGTTAGTGGACGAAACCGGCGTGTGGAACCTCATAGCTCATCTCACGGATCCGGATCCAAGCGCGCGTTTGTCGGTGCGACGGGCGCTCGACGAGGATTATTTTTTCAGGCAATGACCGTCGAATGTAATTAATTAACTCACCCAAAGCGCGAAAAGGGCGATAACGGTCGCGTTAAACGCGGCGTGCACCGCCATGGACGCTGCGAGATTTCTAGTCCTAGCGTACACCAATCCAGTGGCCAAGCCCACGACGAGCAACTGTGCGGTGTCGCCGACGCCGTGCTGATGGACAAGCGCAAAGATCACCGCCGAGGCACCCACGGCGACGGGCGTGGAGACGTACTTCGTGAGTGATGGCATGAGGTACCCTCTGAAACAAATCTCCTCGAAGATTGGCGCTAGGACGACGGTAGCGACGACCAAGCGGGCGACGCCCTCAGGTCCAGCGTCAAAGGATTTCGCAATGAGCTCCACCGACGATGCACCGTCGGCGTCGCCGCCTCTCAATCCGGCTGCGTAGAGAATCCACGTCACGAGGGCCACGGCAAGGTAGGTCCCGATGACCGCGCGCCCGATCTCGCCTCCGGTGTTCGCCCGTCGCTTCTCCAGGGCATCCGCCTGCGCTTTGCGCCGCTGTCTCACGAACATCCCACCCGTCGGCTCGTTCTCTGGCTCGATCGAGATCACGTCGTTGAACCATCCGCGCGGGAGCGGAACGAACGGTGCGAGAGAAATACCCAGAACGAGTAACCCCAATCCCGTCTGCATCGCCTCCCCTATCAAGAGCGCGTTCGTGAAGACGTCAGCGCGCTCGAACGCTTCCTGGAACTCACGCGCGAACACCTCTGGGTCGCTGTCACCCAAAACAGCGTCACTCTCCAAAACAGCAACGACCGGAGAGACGATGCCGGCAACGTAAAAGCTCGCCTCTATCGACAGCGCGGTGATGAAGATTCGCAGACCACTCCATCGCGTCTCCCACCGCGGTCCGCACCCGAACGCGTCCCGCTCGACGTCGTACTCCGCGTCGCACCACGGCGTTCGGTCATCCTTCACCGTCGTCGCCTGCGACTCCGTCTTCGATCGATCGTCGATCATAGTACTACCATCCGTCGTATCCATCGCGTTTTCGTCGAAACGCCCGAGCACGGCGTCCAGGGCGCTCAAAGAATCATTTTTTGGCGACGTCGAGCTCTTCGCAACATTTCGATGAATACTGCCTCGCTCGTCGTCCACGCTCGACGCGACGCGATGAAACCTGTGGAAACTGCGACGGCGCTCGTTCCTCGACGGTTGACCTCCTCGAACGGCGCTCACGCGAGGACAGATCGCGAGCGACATCGCCGAGGTGTGACGTCTCCGTCAACCAACCTGACCGGTCGAAATCGATCGGTACTTTAATTTCTCATCGGTCGACGCGCCTTTTAAAATTCGCTTCACCGAGAAAAGAGCACCGGTCGATCGACACTCGGCGACGCGACGACCGCGACATGTCGAACCAAAATCGACTCCAAGTCGCCCCCACGGTGACGCAACTCGCCGTGATCAAGCTCCGCTTACAGGGCGCGGTCCGAGGTCACGCGTTACTGAAGAAGAAGGCGGACGCGTTGACGTTGCGACACCGCGCCGTGTTGAAAGCGATCGTTGAGAGAAAGACCACTCTGGGAGAGATCATGCGCGAGGCGCACTTCTCGTGGACCCGAGCGCGACACGCGGGCGGTGAGAGCGTGAAACACGCGGTGTTGGACGGGGTCGAGCGGGCGAAGGTTCGCGTGCGTGCTTCGGAGGAAAATGTGGCTGGGGTGAAAATTCCAAAATTTTTCTTGCGGGACACGGGCGCGGAGCAGCGGCGGATGGAGCTCGCGGGTCTGGGGCGAGGCGGGGCGCGAGTGAGAGAAGCGAGAGGGGCTTTTGAGAAAGCGATGACGTTGTTGAGTGAGTTGGCGTCGTTGCAGACGGCTTTTGTGACCCTGGATGAGGCGATTCGGACGACGAACAGACGGGTGAACGCGTTGGAAAATTATGTGACACCGCGATTGCAAAACACAGTGAAATACATCTTGGGTGAACTCGATGAGCTCGAGCGGGAGGAATTTTTCAGGTTGAAAAAGGTTCAAGCAAAGAAGAAGCGGGACGTGGAGCAAGCGGAGCGGGAGGTGGCGGAGATCGTTGCAGACGACGAGGCGTTGAGGATCGCTTCGGAGGAGTTGCGAGCGTACGACGACGTCGTTAGAGGCGAGGGTGGTCGAGGGGCGGGCGGGAATCTCATTGAGACGGAACAAGATGAGGATTTGTTGTTTTAGACGACGCGTACGCGGTGAATGAAACCGCGCCGACTGTACATTTTTTACCGAGGCATAGAGCTGAGACGACGCCTAATTTGTGACTGATTCATCAACCATCGATCATCGACGCGCTTCAGTTCCGACACGCAAAAAAACTACATACGGGAGCTCGACGAGATGTTACAAGGGTGCTAACTCGGCGTCGGCGAGGTCCGGCAAAGGAAACTTGAGAAGTGCCGCGACACCGGTGAGTTGTTCGAGCTGCTCGCCGCTCGCATGCGCAGAGGAAAACACGTGCGTCACACCGCCGGATTTCGCGATCTCCTCGGTGACTCGGACCCACATCTTCCTATGCGCTACGTTTTTTGTTCGAAACGTGCCGTCGGTGATCAAAAGCTTATCGATGGCTTGTAACTCGTGCGCCGCCATGACGTGTGCAGGACCGTAAAACGCCCTCGCGGGATCGTTGGCGAGCATTTCGAAGAAATCGTCGAGAGCCTTCACCTCGCTCGCCGCCTTTGTGTCCGCAATCAACGCCCGAACAGTCGGGTTCTCCAATACCTCGCTCAGGGAGTGAACGTACGCGCTTGACGAGTGCGCCTTCACAATTCGATTGAAATTCGTCTGCAGGGTCTTCCAGTTTCTTCGCACCGCCTCGAGCTTTAAAAAATCGTAAAATGTATCCTTCGCAAAACCCGGGCCTGCAATCACGAGGCACTTTACCCTGTCGAAGTCTACGTGTCTTTCCACCACCGCCGCGACGTTGTTGAAAAATTTCGTCTCCGCCTTTTCGTATCCCATGAGCGCCATCCCCCGTTTCCTCGGCATCGACGCCTCGATCCGTCCCTTCACGATCGTCCGCGTCGGACTTACTAAAACAACATTCGCCTGTCCCTCTACAATAAGCACCGCCGCGAGATCGGCGGTCGTGGACGGATCCGCCGCCTCCTCCAATCGCCGCACGTCCACCGCGTCCCACTCTGATTTCTCAATCTTCACACCGCGTCCGATCGCAATCTCCAGCGTGTGATACGCGTTCAGCTTGACCTCCTCACATTCCGTCTGATTTCGCCCTTTTATTCGAATCGTCGACCCTTCCGCGTCGTACTCGACGTCCTCGCATCGTACTCTCAGTGTAATCCGTTTTGTCTTCGCGCTCGAGTCCCGAACGCGCTCACCCTCGAGACCCTTGATCTTCCGCGTCGTCGTGCACTCCACGTCGTCGTCGACGGATATTAAATTGTACACGTGCCAGATATCATCGGGGTTCTCCGGGATGACCTGGATCGCGCGTGAAGCGAACGGTGCGATCGTCAGTGTCCGGCGCGCGCGCGCCTTTCACGCGCGAGTCATTCCAAATCAGCATGAATCGTCTCCGCACGCGCGTTTCCCGCGCGTTTCTTCGCTCAAATCGCGGTGCGCACCGACCTTGATCCATCCTTTGGCGTCGCGCTCGAACGCCCTGGACGTGATCTTCATGGCGCGCACCGTCGGCGCGTCCGAGAAGTGAGGTTCGACAGTTGCCCGGTGGAGGCGTACGCGCGCGTCGCGGCGACCAGAGGAGAGATTGTCGACACGTGCCGTTGGCTTCGGGCGTTTGATGCGCGACCGTGGATCGTAGATGTTAATGGCGAACGATTCGAGGCACGTCGGTGTGAGAGACGTCCGAGCTCGAGACCGAGACGTAACGCGCGAGAGTGCGAGAACGCGAGAGTGTTAGTTCCGAAGGCAACAAAATCAGGAGACATAAATAGGATGTCGAAGCGACGCGAGGTCAGTCGAGCGAACGGTCGAGCTGGAGTGCGAATAGATGTGGGCCCGCGTGTCGAGATCGACGTCGATCGGTGCGCGAAAGCGGGAGAGAGCAGTGAGAAATGGTGGACGGAGACGGAGAGACGGATCCGGAAGAGCCGGACGGATCGTCGTAGCGGCGACGGTGGCCTTTCTCGTCGGAGTGCGCGCGCTCAAGGACGGTGAGAAGTGTTTTGCTGATTTTCAGTGTGATAGTGGTGTTTGCGCGACGGCAGCGGAGGTGTCACCACCACCGAGCCCGCCAACATCGCCAAGCCCACCGGCGCCACTGAGCCCACCGCCGAATCCGCCAAATCCACCAGCATGGACGAAACCAACAGCGCCCATAAGCCCTACTGCACCATCTCCTTATCCACCGCCAAGCCCGCCGTCACCGAGCCCATCACTACCGAGCCCG
>NC_014436.2:474914-490042 GCF_000214015.3 Ostreococcus tauri | reverse complement strand
CCCGCCGCCACCGAGCCCGCCACCGCCGAGCCGAACGCCGAGCCCGCCACCACCGAGTCCGCCGCCGCCGAGCCCAACGCCGAGCCTGCCACCACGGAGCCCGCCACCACCAAGTCCGCTGCTGTCGACGTCCAGCCCGTCACGAGATGGTATTCGCGGGCCGCCTGCGCCGCCGGCACCGATGGGTCGAAAGCTCATGGCACTTGGTGTGTGCGCACCGGCGGCTCCTCCATCTCCGTCTGCTGCGCCAGATTCACATGATGATAGCGATACAGATGATGTCGTCGCGCGCACTCGTAAGTGGCTCGGCGTTTCCCCTGGTATTGCTGGTTCGGTGGCGCTTGCTGTAGTCGGCGCGCTCACCGCCGGAGTGCTTTACGTGCGCTCTCAGTGGGCGAAGAAAACCTCCAGATACGGCCGCGATTCGCAAGATCACGCGCCGATGGAGTCATCATACGAATATCATGGACGAGTACCGCGCACGGCTCTGACGTCCGAATGTACTCCAACGAGGACTCCATTTGAGGCTGTGTTAAATCCGCTCGCGGTTGTTGACAATGCGCTATTTACAGATGACAACCAAGCCTCGAGTCGCAGACTCACGACAGACGCGCGCGTCGGGCGAGGGTTGTAGACGCGAATCATGCTTCGCTGCATGACCGCTCCGTTCCAGCGCGATGTCGACATTGTCGACGATCGAAATGATCAGGACAGGGAGAGCGCTGAGGAGGAGGATAAAGTGAGTCAACCGAGCGCAAATGAGATGACTGACCAGAGCCCAGACTCGGCCGCAACCGATGAACCTGCCTTCGGTGAGCGCGTGACACCCGTAGATGAGATTGATACGAGCGCCATCACCGGTCTACGCGCCATCACGGCTCTTCAGATAGCGTGCGGACACTGGTTGCTTTTCTTCGGAAATAACTCGAATCCATACTTGGACTTTCAGGGTGGTATTGCCGTGAGCATCTTTTTTCTGATCACCGGGTTCGTCATGTACATTGCTTACCACGAAAAGGTACAGTCGGCTCGGTTCCAGTACTGGGATTTCATCAAAACACGATACATCCGCATGCTTCCGTTGCACTGGTTTGCGCTCGCGTGGTACGCACCTTTCATCGCGCTTAATTACAGAACGATAGTGAACGATTACAACTTTTGGCAAAACAAGAGCGGCGAGATCAACCTCATCATGGGAATCGCTCTCACTCCCTTTCTGATGCAGTCGTGGGTGTTCTCACTGTGCTACTGGAATTCCGTGTGCTGGAGCCTGAGTTGTCAGCTCGGGTATTACTTTTGTTTCCCGTGGATGACACGCAAACTCAATATACTGATGTCAAAAGTTGATGAGAAAGTATCGTCTGATTTCCAAGAAGATCCCGAGAATAGAGTTAGCGACGTCGACCGATTCGATGCCATCCAAAAGTCTTGCCGAAAGTATTTGTGGTACGCCTACCACGCTTCTTACATGGCGCCGTTGAGTCTGATGGGAGCGATGAATTCGCCCGCGTTTCGCAACATGTGGCGAGATGCCGACATGGATTCTCGAGCGCACGTCGTCGTCACCGCGCTTGATAACGATTTAGATGGCATGCGTGCGTACTTTTGCGGCCGAGCGTGGTTTCCCGTACGACTTCCCATATTTTTCATGGGTATGTTGCTTGGCGCAATGCGTCTGCGTTTGGCGCGTCGCGGCGTCACGCCGAACACCGAGCGGGTCTGGGCCAGGTTCACCGATTGTTTCAGCTTCGCCTTCAGTCTTTGGCTCATAGCCTGCATCACCGCCTCCGGTCTCGTCGCTGATTCCAAGAACATCCGCATCTTCAACGAGTTCTTCCTCACCGCTCCATGCGCATTTTGGCTCTACGGTCTCACCGTCACTCGAAAGTCCTTCACCGTTACCTTCCTTAGAAACCCGGTGATGCAGTCCATAGGCTCGTGGTCTTTCGCCATGTACCTTCTCCAGTTCCCCCTCTTCACCTCCTGGGCCGCTCTGGAGTACGACACCTGGCGCGTATTTCCCGAGTGCGACCGCTCGTCGCCCGACGTCAAGGTCTGGGCCGACTGCTTCCACAACTTCGACGCGAGCACGTCGCACCCCAACGTCGTCGTCATCGGCTTTTTATTTTTTCTCACCATTCTCAGCTTCGTGGTGCACCACGCAATCGAGAAACCGGGATCGAGATTCCTCGCCAGGCTCCTGCGGCGACGCTCTAAGTGAGGTTTCAACCGAATTCAAACGCTTTCATAGCACACGCGCACACACTGACGCCGTAAGGCGTTCGAACTCGCCTCGCAGGCGATCGATCATCCATATCGCGCGGTATGGACGCCGTCGGCCGTCACGTTGCGCTTCGCGTCGTGCGAAGAGGCGGACGAGCGCTGCTCGACCATTGTTGGGACGACGCCGAGCACACCGGGGACTCGGGCGCGACGCACGATGGAGTCTCCACGCGCATCGCGGCGTGGTTCGTGAACTTAATGTTGGCGGTCGCGCTGTTGATTTACACCGTGCGAACGTGGCCGCCGCCCGAGAGAGTGTTCCCTAGGAGACGACCGCTGCTGACGGTGCCGTGGTGCTGCTGGGCGCGCATCTTGGGATACGGCGTATTCGATTGGCGCACCGGGAGGCTCGCGCCGTGGATCGACTTTTTGAGGGAACGTCACGAGATCCTGAACGTTTTCGCGGGGGATTCGAAGTTTACCACGAAGAAGTGTCGGTTCGCGCACTTGCTGACGGAGCTCGCGAGCACGGCGGCGGTGTCGATGGTGTTGACGGATCTCACGACTGCGAAGGTGAGCGGCGGCTTCTGGACGAAGCAAATATGGGTGTTTGCGTTGTTGATGACGTACGACATCGTGCTCGGGATCGCGCTGAGATTGGCGGCGCTGGGGGCGACCAAGGCGAGTTTCGAAGCCGCGGAGAACGTGGGATTTGAGTGCGCGGAGAACGGAGAGTTAATGGATTTGGAGAACGAGGAGCAGCTCATCGAGATGGGAATAAAGGCGACGCGCGCGTTTAACGCGCTTCAGAACAGATTCGTGATGGTTTGCTTCATGTTTTCTTGCACAAATCTTCTTGTGAGCGCGCTCTGGACGCACTTGTCAAATCCCGCAGACGGATGCGGCGACTCTGTGAACACCTTCATGGCGTACATATACGTCTTCGGTCTGTATCAGGGATTTAACTTGATCGTTATTAGTCCAATGTCGCTCTCGGTGCGATGGTCTCTGGCCGCGTTCCTCGTCACGCGAATACCTGAGGTGAAGACGCCACAAGAGACAATGAACTGCTGTTGGCGAGCGAGGTGCCCAAAGCTGTGTGGCTGCGTGCCGCCGCTCGTCACGCCGCTCGATCAACGCACGGTGAGTCGATTATTCATGAGCCCGCGGAAGGTGGATAGAGTGACGACGAAGGACATCGCCGCCGTCGCCGCGGCGGCTGGAACATCGCGGTACTCCTCTCAGGAGTCGCCGTTGACTCCGATGACGCCTGTGCCAGAGATGACGAGAGATGCAGAGCCAGGACAGAATTTGTTCCCTTCGCCGTCGCCTCGATACACCGACGTCGACGCATCGACCGAATGCGTCGACGAAGAGATGGGAACGCCGGTGGAGGTGACGCCAGAGTTACAAAGATCGTTGAGCAGATCGATGAGTCATCGCGACGAGCCGTCTCCTGCAGACAAGTACGACATGCTTCGCCGTCAGGTGTCGATGCGCAGTGAAATCGATCCGAGCGACATCGATTACGTGCGTTATCCACACGGGAACCTGGAAGATCCGTCGACGATCGAGGAAGAAAATCAAGAGCCGGAACAAATCGCGAGTGAATCCGCATTCGCCGCCGCGCGCATGGCTCTCATGTCCGCTGGCAAGCTCACGCCGGAGCAGGCTTCGCGCACGAAGCACGTCACACATAATTGGAACACCATGCTCGAGCGTTCCGCCGACCACGATGAATCGCCGTCGGTCACCGTGGCTGAAGACATCCAGAACACGCCCAAGGAAACGTCGCCACCGACGTACGATGGGCGCGACTCACCCAAACCGACACCGCCGAAGCGCCGATCGTCCAAATCCAAAGAGTCTGCCGAGAGTTTATTCGACGAAAAACTAGACGAAGACCCGTGGGGGGAAGACGCGTGAGCGTAGCGATCACGAACGTCATTGTAAAAGGTGACATGTTCGCCGAAGCGTCCTGAAGCTTCACAACGTGACTCCGATGCCCTTCGCCCTCGCGCATCGCACATCGGTCTCGCCCACAATCACGCGACGAGACGCAATTAAAGTCGCGATCGCCGCCCCGTTTGCCGTCAAACCCGCGAGCGCGTCGCTCGTCGATGAAAGACAAGCTCAGAGATGTTTTGAAAGAATTTCGGACTCCTTGGTCTCTCTCTCCTTCAACGACGACGCGCTCGTAAAGCGGTCCGGTTTCGTGTGGTACGTCGACGCCAACGACTGTTGGATCGCCACCTCGAGTTCTGGCGCGTCGAAGGGAACGTTGAAATCGTTATCAACGATCGCGTTCGCGAACGGCGGTTCAGCTGTCATGGACTCGACATGCGAATACGTGAGCGACGCGAACGCGGGCGTGGCGTTCGTCAGAGTGCCGATTGGATTGTTAAAGATGCGTGACGCTGGGAAACCGCGAGCGGCGGCGATCGGGACGAGCGGGGACGTGGTGGTTGGACGCGCGTGTTTCGCGTGTGCGTGCGGGCCAGATGGAGAGCCGAGCCTTGCGAGCGGAATCGTGAGCGGATTAAATCGGAAGATTCCGGTGGTTGGTGGGCTGATGATGAAGGGGTTAATTCAGACAGACGCAACGGTTTCGGAGAGTTCGAGCGGAGGGGCTCTGTGCGATGGCGAGGGACGGGTGATCGGGTTGTGCGTTGTCCCGGGATCGCAAGGACGCGAGCCGAATGGAGTGAACTTCGCGGTACCCATCGACACCGTTCGCTTCGTAGCGGAGAGGCTGTGATTTATCTTTACTTGATGTATAGTAGCGCGTTCGGGGTGTTCGGTAGGAGCGAGCCGCGAACGACGTCGCGCGTGGCGGTGGCTATGAGATGGCGCTTGGTCGTGCGAGGCGGCATGTCCGGCGCCAAACTTAGAATTCTGGTTGCCGCACCAACGGCATGCGACACCGCCATCGACGTCCCGCTTTGGAACGCATACGCTGTGTCGCTCTCATGTTCTGCCCCGAGTATGTTTACACCAGGAGCGAAAAGATCGACGCACGGACCGGTGTTTCCGGAACCGTACCGCGCATCACGCTCATCAACCGCGCTGACGGTCAATGAATCTTCCACGTTCCCTGGAGAGATGGTACATGCGTCCGTGTTCTGGTTCCCACTCGCCGTGACGACGAGAACGCCGCGATCGGTGAGCTCTCGAACGATGCGCTCCAGCGCGCCGGACCAAACGCCGGCTTTGACGCCGAGTGCGAGAGACACCACTGCGGGCGCCGTCGCCTCAAGCTTCGACATTATTTCGACGACCAACTCGAGACCTCTGAGCAAGCTCGTCAAATCACCATTCCCGTAACAGTCGAGCACGCGAATGGGATGTAAAATCGTTTTACGGGCGAACGCGACCTGCGCCACGGTGCTTGCGACGTGCGTTCCGTGCCCGTCGCAGTCGTCCGGGATGTCGTCTTCATCGACAAAGTCACTTCCAGCTCCAAAGAGTTGGTCCCGAAACTCGACGTGTGTGCGACGAACGCCGGTGTCGAGGATGAAGACGTGAACGATCGAGCCGAAGCCTTCGTGGTCTCTCTCGAGAACGACGGAGTCCAGGGGTAGCATGCGCTGGTTCATTCTGTCGACACCCCAGCTTCGGGAAACGCCTGAACGGGACACGGCGTCAAAGCCGTCCTCAATGAACTCGAGGGTGGGAACGCACGAGCGCAACGCGTCTACCTCGAACGAATTAAGGTGCAGCGAAAACGCTTTCGCCAAGCTCATCCTATTCTTGCACTTAATACGCAGCTTCCACAGATGGCACTTGCTGAGAATTTTAGACGGTTGCGGATTGCCCTCGAGTGCGTCACACATTTCGTCAACGTCTCCCTCGTGTGACACAACGTATGATTTACGCGGCGAGAACGCGTTTGCGCGCGATACACATGCCGTAAGGACGACCGTAGTGAGAAATCGCCGCATTGTGGTGCACAGACGAGTTTGTTTCTCCACATCGTTGGAACAAATTGCAGAAAGGCGCATTAACATATTCTTACAAAACGAACCTATCGATAGCGACGGCGACACCGTCCTGTTCATTGGACTCCTCGAGAACGTGCGCGGCATCTTTTTTCGTCTTTTCCGACCCGTTCGCCATCGCGACGCCGCATCCGATTATCTTGAGCATCTCGGCGTCATTCTCTCCGTCGCCGCACGCGACGACATCCGTCGCCGGATTGATGTTCATGGACTTCAAAACCTTCATCACCCCTTTCGCCTTGTTGTTCCCCATCGGAATAATTTCGAGCATGTCTGCGACCGCCTGCGTGATCTCAGCGCGTCCCTTGAAGGCGGCCTCCCAGATTGGACGGACGGCGTTGATGCTCTCCTTGCTCGGGCCCATCAACAAGAGCTTGCGGACGGAGCGCGCGGAGAGTATGTCGTCGACGGAGGCGACGACATCGCTCTTGGGCTCGTGAAACGTGTGATGAAGCACGTCTAACAGCACGTTGTCCTCGAGTGTCGCGCAAGTGTCTCCGCAAAATGCCGTGAGCGCCAACCCGTCGTGGACAACGTCGTCCATCATCATGAACGCGTCCCGCACGACGTCTTCGGGCATCTTCGCCTCGTACACGAGCTCGCCGCCTCGACCGTAAACTTCAAGCCCCTGAAGGAACACCCCCGGGGTATTCTTGCCGACGATGATTCCGTCCAGACCTTGCGTTGATGCGGCGCGAATCGCCGCCGGTCTCGCCTTACCCGTGGCAATGATCACCTCTACGCCCGCCGCTATGGCCCTGCGCAAGGCATCTGCAACGCCCGGTGATATCACGCTCTCCTCGTTCAGCAGCGTCCCGTCCAAATCTGTCACTAGAACGCTCCTCTGCGTCGACGACGATCGCGACGACGAGGTCGACGTCTCATCGACCTCACTCCCGCGCGTCGTCAGTCCCGTGACCTTCCATCCCAACTCGCTCAACATCTCCCGCTCCGCCTCCGCCATGGCCACCGCCTCGTCCTCGCCGAGCTCGTGATCGAGCCCGAGTAAGTGCAACAATCCGTGCACGAGCAAGACTCGACACTCGTCCCGCAACGAGTGGCCGACCTCCCTCGCTTGCGTCGCCGCCGTGTCCACACTCACCACGACGTCACCCAGCACCGCCATGGGTCCGAAACTCTCCGCGGGAAAACTCAGGACGTCCGTCGCGCTATCCTTTTGCCTGTACCCAGCGTTCAACGACCGAATGTACTCGTCCGAGCACAGCGCGACGCTGAGTTCCATGTGTGAGACGCTTCGCGGGAGCGCGCCGCGCGCCGCCTTTCCGCCCGCCGAGTCCCCGCGCGAGGTCAATAATTTCGTCATCACCGCCCGCGCGTCCTCTTCCACCTGAACTCGCAATTCATTTAAATCCAGTTCGTTTTCCATCACCTCTCGCGGTTCGTTCCCATCCTCATCGATGATCATGACGTCGGCGACGCACTCCACCGAGCCGACGTAAAAGCTCTCCGCGACGTCCTCCGCGTCGTCCGCAAACCCATCGTCGTCCTCCCCATCGCGCGCACTCGCGAATCCCCGACAGAGAGTTTTTTCATCACCACGTTCCCGCCGTCCGACGCGCGCGCGACGCGCGAGCGACGACGCGATCGAGGATGTCCCGCTCGAAGAGCGCACGGTGTGAAAGTCACTCGAGCGAACGCTCGACGCTCGAGCGACGATGCCGGGCGTCGCGACGCTTCTGAGGACTCTCGGACGTCGAGAACGAAGATGCGCCACGGCGCGGGCGAGCGTTCGAAGCGCCATCGCGCGCTGTGCGAGTCGTGAAGTGAAGAATGGTGGGCGCGAGCGACCGAGCGCGTGCGTGTTCGTTTCAGTCCCCCGAACGGGACGGCTCGGCGCCGCGGCGACGATGGAGGCGAGCGATGCGCGCGGGCGACGGAGGGGTGCGAATCGTGAAGATGAAACATGGATGAAACTACCGGTATTAAATTACCAATTACTAAAAACGCCGAAGGAGCCGAAGATGCCGTTGGCGCCGGCGGCGTACTGGAGGAAAAGGAGGATGCAAAAGGTGACGACGGAGACGTTTACCAAGTCATTGCTGGACCCGTTGAACTCGTCCGAGCGACCTTGGCGACGGATAGAACTCTCGGTGACGGGAATCGCGAGCTTGGCGCGGTCGTAGTTGGCCAAGAGCTCGCCGATCTCCGCGGGCGGAACGTTGACGTTGTCCTTGCCGAGCTTCCGGCGAGACATGCGCGTGGTGTACGGAAGCGCCTCGATCACCGCCTCGGCGAGATCGTCGATGAAGAGCGGATCGGTGTCTAGAGCGGGGACGCGTCCCCACTTTTTTATCCCACTCTCCTCGGCGAGCTCGCGGTACTCCATGTCGATTTCCTCCAGGGTCTCGATGTGCTCGCTGACGAAGGAGATGGGCACGGCGCACAAAGCCTTGGTTCCCTTCTTCCCCAGCTCGCGAATCGTGTCGTCGGTGTATGGCTTTAACCACTCCACCGGCCCGACGCGCGATTGATACGCCAACACGTGCTCGTTCTCGACGCCCAAAGAGCGCAGATCCTCCATGATGAGTCTGACGCACGCCTCCATCTCATCCTTGTAGGGATCCCCCGCCTTTTCGACGTACGACACCGGCACGCCGTGCGCAGAGAAGAAGATGATCGGCTCCTTTTCGTCATCAAACTTCGTCTTGAGCGTCTGTGCGATCATCTGACTCATCGCTCTGACGTACCCGGGGCGCTGATACCAGGATGGGATCACCGTGTGGCGCACCTTTGCCAAAGCTTCGTCCTCGGCAAAGCACTGCTCGAGCAAACGCAGGCTCGATCCTGAGGTTGAGATCGAGAACTGCGGGTACAGCGGTAGGACCACCAATCGATTCACTCTATCGCGCTTGATGGCATCGATCGCGTCCTCGGTGAAGGGCTTCCAGTATCGCATCCCGACGTACGTATTGGCTTCGATCCCTCGTCGTTCGATCGCCTCCCGCAGAGCCTCCGCCTGGGCGTCCGTGATCGCCCGCAGCGGCGACCCACCGCCGATGGACTCGTACGCCTCTCGACTCTTCGGTGCGCGCTGCGCGCTCAACACGTTCGCCAAAAACCCTTGTAAAAACTGCACCGGCCCCGGCAAGCGAATGATGTCCGGGTCGGCGAACAAGTTGTACAAAAACGGCTGCACGTCGTCCAACGTCTCCGGCCCCCCCAAGTTTAACAACAACACCCCGACTCGATACTCCTCATCATCCATGGAATCAGTCGACAGATAAAACGCCGCCGGGTCGCTCGCGTACGCCCGCGCGCGCTCGATCCCCCGCCGCGCCCGCGCCCCGCCGCGCCCCAGGCCCGCCTCCGAGTAGTGCAACCGTTTATTCCCGTATCGCGCGAACACCCCCGCGTTCTCCTCATTACCTCGCGACATTACCACTCGAGTCTCCTTCGACGATCCACTCGCCGTCGTCGCGCTCGGCGACGCGTCTCGCGCGTACGCGCACCGCGCCCGTCCGCGTCTCGCCCGCCGTCCGCGTCGAAGCGACCGCCCGCGCGGCGTCGAGATCGATCCCCCGTCGCACGTCCGCGTCTCCATCGCGGTCGTCTCCACGCGCGCGCGTTCAACGCCGACGCACGCGCACGACCGTCTGCGCCCACGCGCGCGGCGTCGCGTCGATCACCCGCGACGCGACCGGCGTCGTCGTCGTCGATGGCCCGATCGTGGAGCCGCCGAATCCTGATCGAATGTCTCACACCGCGCGCGCGTCCGCGATGTTCACGAGCGGTCTCGCGCGCGCGCGATGGACGACAACGACGCGCGCGCTCGACGCGCGCGCGGTCGACGCGCGCGAGGCTCCGGCGCGCGATCGTCGGCGTCGACGCGATGGCCGCGCCGTGTGCCGTGGTCGGACATGTGGTACGTATACTATACACTCGGTGTCTATGTGTGCGTATGTACGTATATAAAAGGACAGAGTGGTATATATGTTGTCACACCAGCCCGCACATCGACCGCGACGCGATCGACGCCCGCATCGGCGCCGCGCTCGACCGCGCGCGGACGTTCGACGTCGATGTCGCGCGTGACGTCCGCGTGCGTCGAACGCGCGCTCGCGCGCGGTCGAACGCGCGCGCGTGGGGGGCGTGACGGAGGAATGATGCGCATCGCCACGCGCGCGTCATCGACGGCGAACCGACGCGACGTGTGCGCGTCGCGCGCGCGATGGCGACCGCGGACGACCGGCGCGCGCGTGGCCTCGAGTGGCGGTTCGGAGATCCCGGGATTGCCGGACGCGGAGCGATTGATGGCGAAGTACGCGGGGGACGCGGCGCGGGAGCTGGGACGGGGCGTCGCGCGGGCGACGCGACGAACGAGCGGGACATCGCGCGTGGGATACGACGGTGTGTTCGCGCTGTTATTCATAAATTTTGCGTTGTTCGCGATGGATCATTGGTTGGCGATCGGGGCGGTGAAGACGCTGTATCTGAATCACGCGCGGCCGACGTGGTGGCAATTCGTGACGTCGACGTTTTGTCACGCGAATTGGGCGCATTTGAGCTCGAATATTTTCTTTCTGTACATCTTTGGGAAACTCGTGGAGGAGGAGGAGGGGGCGTTCGGGGTGTGGATGTCGTACATCGTGACGGGGGTGGGGGCGAACGTGGCGTCGTGGTTGCTCCTGCCGAAATCCGTCGGGGGCGTGCTCGGCATCGGCGGGGCGGCGACGGTGAGCTTAGGGGCCAGTGGCGCCGTGTTCGGGCTCTTTGCCGTGTCGGTGTTGGTGAAATTGAAATTCAACTGGAGACGTATCTTGGAGGTTGTCATTCTCGGACAGTTTGTCGTCGATCGATTTTTGACCGAGGCGAAGATGGTCGCGGCGGCGGGGTCGGGGGTGGGCGCCGGCAACGTCAATCACGTCGCACATCTCGGCGGTGCGATCGCGGGAGTGTTGCTCATTTTCTTCCTCAGTCGACTCGTGCCGTCGTGAGGACGTTCAAGACGCGTCGAGCGCGTGAGAGACGGGGACGCGACGACAACCTTTCCAACTAGCGAGTTGTGATATTATCAACGATCGAAAACAAAACTAAAATACGCCGAACCACGTGAACACGGCGAACGCGAGGAAGAGCAAACCCCCGATGATGCCGACCGTTCGTTCGCTGATGCGCTTCGACAGCAGAGATCCACCGACGACGGCGATGAGCGTGGCGATGAAGTGCCCGAGGGTGGCGCCGCACGCGACGCCCACCGGGTTCTGCGCCGCGCCGAGGGCGATCGTGGCCAGCATGCTTCGATCACCCCACTCGGCGATAAATATGAGCGTAAAAGTCTCAACCATGGCGGCGAAACCGGGAATGATGCTCCCCCGTCCGCTCTTTGACTTGCACACGACCTCCGTCGCGGACGCGAGCTCACCGTGCGCCTCCGGGGTGTCCCCGGCGGGATCCGTCTCCAACGCCTCCTTGAGCGTCTTCACCCCGAAGAACACCAACATCGCCACCGCGGCGTACTCTCCCACCGGCAGCGTCGCTTTCATCGACGCCGGCAAGCTCTGGAACGCCCTCCCGATGGCGACTGAAATCACCGTCATCGCCGCCAACGCGCTCGTCGCCCCCAAGAGCACCTTCAACCGCCCCAGGCGCATCGCCAACAGAGCGGCGATGAAGAAGGTCTTATCACCGAGCTCACTGACAAAAATCAACGCGAACGCCGCCGTGAACCCGCTCCGCGCCATCGCGTCCACGATTTTTTGCCCCGCGTTCCCCACGAACGCCGTCGACCCCAAATCCAACGCCACGTACAAAATCACCGCCGCCAGCGCGCACGAACTCGCCACCACCGCCTGCAGCGCGAACGGCGTCGTCACCGCGTTCGCTTCATCGTTCACGCGTTTCATAAAGTCGACGTCGCACGCGTCGCCTCCCGCCGTCTCGCGATCGCTCCCTTCCGACCCCGACGCCGTCGCCGCGCGCGCGCGCGTCGCCCCGGCCCTCGCCCGAGCCATCGACCGCACCATCCCACGCCCACGCACGACCACGACCGCGCCTGTCGCCGTCGTCGTCGTCCACGCGCGTGGATTCTGTCCCCATTGGCCATCGATCGCGATCTCGCATCGTTTGACGACGACGCCGCGCGACGTCCCGCGCGCGCGCGCGCGACATCGCGTCGTCGTCGTCGTCGTCCACGCGGGCGCGCTCGGGCGACGCGCGCACGACATCTCGAGCGTCGCGCGGTGCGGACGCGCGAATGGGGCGCGAATGAGGCGCGCGCGGCGGTACAGTCAGCGCGCGGCGGCGGCGCGCGGGCGACGCGGTCCGGGCCCGTGGCGCTCGGTCGGGATGTCGTCGTACGCACACGTCGTCGCGCGATCGTCAACTGCGCGCGATGCCGCGAGCGATGCGCCGAGCGGGGACGTGCTTTGGGCGATGGGCGCCGACGCGGACGGCGAACGCGGAACGGCGACGCGGACGGCGACCGGGACGGCGACGGCGACGCCCCCGGGCGAGGGCTCACGTCGCGCCCGCGTCGTCGACGCCGATGGGTCGACGATCGATGGCGCCCCGAGCGAGTTTCTTTGATTTTTTGGCGACCCGGACGTCGCGCGCCTTGGACTTGGACGCGCGCGCGTCGGCGACGGCGCGGTCGCGGGCGCGCTTGAGCGCCGCCTTTGTCGCCGAGGCGCCGATGAGCGTCGGGGCGTCGCGGAGCCCGAAGGCGCAGGCGCAGTGGCCGAGGTGCAGACGCTTGACGTGAAAGATGTGCTTGAGAGCGCTCGGGAAGGCGGCGTAGGCGCGGACGTGGGCGCGGAACGCGTCCTTGGCGAGGGCGTCGTATCGCGCGTCCGAGGCGATTTTCGCCTGGAGGCGACGGAGCATGCGCTGGGACGCCGGGTGCAGATGCGGGGCGTCCGCGAAGGCGCGCGTGTCGCGATCGCTCGCGTCCTCGGTGCCGCCCAGGACGTCGAGCATCGCCGCGGCGCTTCCCTTTTTGAAGCACACGCCTTTTTCGGTGAGAACCTCCGCGAACTCGCGCTCCTTGGGCTGTAAGAACAGCACGGCTTCGCCCGCGGCGCCGAGACGGGCGGTGCGACCGACGCGATGAATGTACGTCGTCGCGTCGCTCGGTGGGTCGACTTGTACCGTGGCGCCGACGCCGATGAAATCTAAACCGCGCGCGCCGACGTCGGTGCACAGCAAAACACCCGTCTTCGTCTTGGCAAAGTTCTTGAACACGTTTGAGCGCTCGCCTTGACTCAGCAAGCCGTGCAGACGGAAAATCTCGTACGGGCCTTGCACCGAATCGTCGTCGTCCTCCACCTTACCCTTGCCCCCGGCGGCGAGCCATCGGAGAGTTTTGTAGTGAAACTCCACGGATTCGCACGATGAGAAGAAGACGATCGCCTTGGAGATGGATCCTTGCATCCAACCCGCGAGGAGACCCGCCAACGCGGGCAGTCGAGCCTTCATCGAAACCTCCACCGCGGTGTGGTTCAATCCCTCCGGCATGCGCACGCGATCGCCACCCGCCATGATTTTTGCCATTCGTTTCAACCCCTCGACGTCCATGCCACCCTCGTCGTCGCCGTCGCCGTCGCCGTCGCCGTCGCCGACGATTTCCAAGTCGTCGCGCTCGGGCTCGACGACGACGGTGACGGGGTCCGTCATGCGCTCAGCCAGACGAGCCGTCCCCGGGGTGAGCGTGGCGGAGAGCAGGGCGGTACAGATGCTCGCACCCTCCGTTCGCCGTCCGATCTCGTTCAGAATGGCGTTCAGATCCTCCTCGAATCCCAAATCTAATAGCCGGTCCGCCTCGTCGAGGACGAGCCATCTCAAGTTGTCGACGTTGAACGATTCCGTCATGCGCAAGTGATCAAGGAGCCGACCCGGAGTGGCGATCAATAAGCACACCCCTTTCCTCAGTCGCGCCTTCTCCTTAGTCCTGTTCTCCCCGCCCATGATCGAGCTCGTCACGACCCAGTGAAACGGTCGTCCCACGCGTCTCGCCAAATCCTCAACCTGCGTCACGAGCTCTCTCGTCGGCACGAGCACGAGCCCGCGCGTGCCCTCGTTCCTCGTCACCCTCGGCGTGATCCCACCTATTTTACTATACAGAGGCGCGATGTAACTCAGCGTCTTCCCCGATCCAGTCTCCGCCCGGACCAAGACGTCGCGTCCCGCCAACATTCGCGGAATCGTCCGCGCTTGCACCGCCGTCGGCGACGCGAACCCGACGTTCTCCACTAAATGTTTCACCATCGTCTCCGGAAGTCCGCACTCCTCGAAACTCGCGGGTTCTCTCCCGAACACCCGCGCTCGGCGTCCGACCGCGTCCGAATCCTCGTCGCCGTCGCCGTCGTCGCCGTCCCGAACCCCCGACGCGCTCGCGCGTCGCATCAACCCCGCCCAATCCCTCGGATCGAACGTCATCCCTTCGGCACGCTCGACGTGCACTTCGGACGGTCGCTCCCTGGAGAGTTCTTGATCGGCACGCGCCCGTCGCTGGGCGACGATTCGGACGCGGACGCCGAATCGCGGTTCGATCCAGTCGCCGCGCTCAACCCGCCGCGAGCGTACGTCTTCAACGTCTGCGTCTCGCCCGAAAACCGCGGCCGAGGAATCGCCGAATTCATGCTCAACGCCACCGCCGATTGGCTCGCCGCGCACACCGACGCGCGGGCGGCGTACGTGCACGTCGAGCGCGACAACGTACCCGCCAGACGCGCGTACGAGAAAGCCGGCTTCGCCGCGGAGAGCGCCGAGACCGACGCGGAGGCGCTCGCGCGCGAGAGACCGCCCAGACTACTGCTCCATCGCGAGATTACGCGACGATGATTACACGACGATCAAACCCTCAGTACTCGCTCGGACGCGTTGAAATCACGCGTTATAGACGTCATCGTCGTCGCGCCGCCGCGCCGCCAATCCATCCGCGCGCGCATT
>NC_014436.2:469831-474894 GCF_000214015.3 Ostreococcus tauri | reverse complement strand
TCACTCTCCGCGCGCGCGGGTTCCCCTTACGCGCGCGCGCGCCGTCGTCCGCGTCCGTGATATTCATCGTCACCCCGTCGTCGACGGCGTCCGACATCGCGCGCGTCGCGTCGACGGGCGCGGCGACGGATGTGGTCGTGAGGTCCAGAAGACGAAGCGTCGAACGTCCGAGGGATTCGCGCGCGACGCGAGTGCGCGACGCGAGTGCGGACGCGCGGGCGCGGGCGACGCGGGCGTTGGATTGGAGAATTTTTGCTCGATCGAACGCGCGCGCGCCGGAGGTCTGGGACGCGGGGTGGGGGCGACGCGGGGCGCGTGATTCGACTCGTGCGCGCGATTCGCACGCGCGAGGGCGAGGACGATGCCGAGGACGACGACGATGGACGCGCGCGCGGACGACGAGAAAGGAGACGCGGACGCGGACGAGGAAAATTGTCTCGACGTGGTCGTCCTCGCGCGAGACGCGGCGCGGACGACGGAGACGGGGGACGAGGATGAGATTTTGGGATGTTGTCGAGTGTGTGCTTTAGAGGTGACGCGCGGCGACGTCGCGCGCGGCGAGGCAACCTACCTCGGGTGCGCGTGTAAGCACGGCCTCGCCCACGCGAACGAGGAGTGTTTACACGCGTACGTCCTCGCGAAAGCGTCGGAGATTTCGGGTTCGACGTGTGAGATTTGTTTGGAGTTGATGACGAACGCGCCGCGGCGGAGCGCGCTGCGCGCCAACCGTCGCGGGCGAGACGCGCGCGCGTCGGACACCGCCACGACGCCCCCGATCGTCGTCGCCATCGATGGCGGTGATCACGGTGAAAACATCGAGGTCGTCGCGCACAGGCGAGCGCTCGCGGGCGTCGGCTTCGCCTCGGTCGCAGTCGTCGTCGGCTGCGTTCGATGGCTCGTCATCCGGGCGTGCCGCGTCCGCGTCGCCTTCATCGGCGCCGTCTGCATCGCCGCCGGTTGCTTCATCGCACTCCAACCGAGCGCGATCATCGATGGGTGATCGACCATCGCGCGTCGTTCCATCGTGGGCGCGAATGATGGTCGAATGATGCCGATGATGACGCGCGGCGGCGTCGCCCGGCGCCGAGGGGAACGACGAACGCGCGACGACGCGGCGACACACGTCGACGCTCGGTCGGGTCGACGCGCGCGCGCCGGCGCGAACGCGAGGGCGGTCGTGGAGAACGACGCGGGACGTGCTCGGGGCGGCGATACGGGCGTCGATACCGCGCGCGGGGTGGCGTCGCGTCGGATCGATTGGCGACGTGCGCGAAACCAATCGACTTGAATTCAATTAATCAATTTAAAATCGATTCGACGGCGCCGGTGGGGCGATGGCGGAGGTGATGACGCGCGCGCCGTCGACGCCGTCGACGCCGACGTCGCGAGATGGATCGGAGAGCGGGACCATGTTCGCTGGGTCGCCGAGTGAACGCGCGGAGGCGCTCGCGGAGGCGCTGCGGGACGGTTTGCGCGTGCGGACGCCGACGTCGTCTACGCGAACGCCGACGTCGGGATTCGCGTTCGGTGAGAGCGATTGCGCGATATGCCAGAGCCCGTTGGATCGGACGAGGCCGGAGGCGACGGCGAATCCGGATAAGGTGGAGCTCGCGACCGGGTTGGCGTGTCGACACGTGTTTCATCAATGCTGCTTGCGGCGATGTCGGGAGCACGATATTCGTAAGTGTCCGACGTGTCAGGCGCCGTTACCGAGAGGTTTCACGCCGGAGAGCGTGCGGGAGGAGCGAGAGCGGCACAGGGTGCGAGATCGCATCATCGCGAGGAGTCGCAGGGCGACGGATGCGATTCGTTTAGCGCGCGCGAGGCAAATCGCAAACGGCGCGGCGCCGCCGGGAATCGGAGCGATCGAAGAGGGCGTTCGAACGCCGGGGACGCCAGGGATGGTTTCTTTGAGTCAAGATACGGGCTCGGACGCGTACGAGGGACGATTCCACGGTCTCCCGCCGCGCGCGCCGAGATTTTCGCTCGAGGGCGCGGGGAGCGCCGCGCGCGCGACTTCGAGCGCGAGCAGGTCGCATCCGTACTGTCGATCGCCCTCGGGAAGCGAGCGGGATGAGAGCGAGGACGATGAATTCTTCGTCATGACGCAGTGATCGATCGTGCGGTGCGTTGAGAAGGATATTGATGCGAGAGAAACGTCCGACGCGACGGCTGAAAAGGCGCGCGCGTCGGACGGTGGTTATACAAAATTCACTTCTAGCCCCCCACGTCGTCGTCGCCGTCCTCGCGCGATCAGAACCTCGGCATCTTATCCCCAGGGTTGATCAACATCGGCTCCCCCTTCCAATCCATCATGACGTACCGACCGTCCGGAAGGGTCGTCCCCGGAACCAACGCGCTCTCGTCCACGTCTTCGTAATCCGTCTTCGTCTCCGTCTCCGCCGGCGCGTCGCGCGCCGCGTCCGCGTCTCCTTTCTCGTCCCCCCCCACCCCCACTCCAACCCCCCGCGTCTCCATCACCACCCACTCCGGCGATCCATCCACCACGCACGTCGCGAACGCTTTCCCCCACTCGACGTGTTTCCCTCTCGGCACGCGCGCGAAGAACGTCTCCACCTCACCCAACCCTCTGAATCCACGCACGGTCATCTCCAACGTCGATTCTTTCCCCCCCACGTACCCGCTCGAGATCTCAAACCGCTCGCGCGCGATCCCCGCCTCCGCACCGATCGTTCGCGCCCATCGATCCAAGAGCGCGCGCGCGCGCGCCTTCTCCCCGAACCGCGCCGTCGTCGTCCATCGCGCGCACAGCGCACGCGGCGATGGATTCGAATCATTGAAATCATCCTCATTCTTCACCGTCGACGACGTCTCCGACGCCGCATCGTCGTCGGAGACGTCGAGGAATTTTTTCCCATCCGTCGCCGCCCCGTGGACCGCGTCCGCGTCCATCGCGCGCGCGAGGAGCCGCTCGAACGCGTCGTCGCCCGGGACCGTCGACGACGTCTCCGACGCCGCATCGTCGTCGGAGACGTCGAGGAATTTTTTCCCATCCGTCGCCGCCCCGTGGACCGCGTCCGCGTCCATCGCGCGCGCGAGGAGCCGCTCGAACGCGTCGTCGCCCGGGAGCGCGAGCGATGACGACGATGATGATGATGCCGACGCGCGCGCGGGCGCGACGGCGATGCGCGCGCGATGTCGAGCGGGGACGACGCGTGAGATACGCGCGCGGGCGATGGAGGCGCGCGCGCGCATCGCCGCGCGCGTCGACGCGCGACGGGCGCGGTGATGTGACGACGTGGTCAGCCGTCTATACCGTTCGCGCACACGACATCACGCGACGCGACGTCGAGCGACGCGCGCGCGATGTCGGACGACGGGAGCGCGAGCGATGGGTCGATGTGGAGTCTTCCGGTGCGTTCGATTCGATTCGATCGCGGTGGACGCGCGCGCGGGGTGCGGGGACGATGCGTGCGCGAGATTTCAATTAAAGCGCACATTCGCACGACGACTGAACCCCGTTCGATGGACGCAGGCGAGCGCGATGCGACGACGGAAGGAGGGCGAAGAGGCGCGCGCGCGGTGTGACGGCGCGGTGACGCCGGCGTGGATCGCCGCGGCGCGAGTGCGACGGTGGGACGAGGACGCGGACGAGGACGACGCGGGCGGCGACGCGGGCGGGACGGGACGGGACGGGCGAGCGACGACGACGACGACGACGGAGGGACGAATCGAGGCGCTTTTGGTTGAGAACGCGTCGTTGAAACGTAAGATGCGGGAGATGGCGCGTGATTTTGATGCGCATTGGGAGACGGAGACGGCGGCGGTGCGCGCGGCGGTGCGCGCGCGGGACGCCGAGTGGACGAGACGCGTCGACAGGTATAGAAGAATCGCGAGCGAGGTCAGGGCGGCGCACGAAGTCGATCGAGCGAAGTGGGCCGCGGTGGAGCGATCTCGTGAGAAACCATCGACGGCGGCGATCGAAAAGTTGAAATCCGACGTCGCGCGCGTCAAGACGTCGCTTCGAGAGCTCAAAAGCGTCGCCGAGCTGGCGAATCGTCTCGTCGCCCCCGCGGTGGCGTGCGCGCTCGACGGGGTGCGACGGACGCTCGGCGGCGTCGACGACGCCGCAAAGGGATAGTCACGACTCTTCATCGCGCGCGTTACAACATTTCGGGTGATACAGGTGTAAAAAATTACGGGTTTCGGGCGCGCGACGCGGCGCGCTCCCGCGAGACGCCTCGGCGAATCCTCGCGCGCGTTCTCGTACATCCATCGATCGATCGTTCCCTCTCTCGCGATCACGTCCCTCTCTCCGCGCCGTCGTCGCGAAAGTAGTACTCTAAATCCGCCTTGATCCCGTCGGCGAACCACCCGCGCGGGACCCACGCGTCGTCCCGCGCGTCGTACCACGACAATCGCGGTTTCGTCCTCGGCCGTCGCTCATCGTGCACCAAAACACTTCGCACGTACGAAGAATCCCGCACGAGTCTCGACGCGCACAAAAACATCGGGATATCCGGCACGTACAGCGCCTCCCCCCCCGCCGTCCCGCGCGTCGCCGCGCCGTCCCCCCCCCCCCTCCCCGACCCCTCGATCGCGCGCACCGCCGGCGCGAACGCGTCCGCGATCGCGTGCGCGAGCGACGCCGCGGGCATCGCCGCCGCCGAAGTCGCCGTCGCCGTCGCCGCCGTCGTCGTCGTCGTCGCGTCGGTGTGTAATTGCTGACTCGGATCGTGTCCCACGCCCATCGTCCGCGACGCCACCCGTCGCTCTGTCCCACCGCCGCGCGCGATCGTTCGGTGCGCGCGATCGAGCGCGCGCGTCAGCGTTCGCGACGCCATCGTCGCGATGCGTCGTTCGTCGCCCGGCGTCGCGCGATCGCGCGCGCGATCGATCGATCTGACGTGGAATTGCGATGCATCGCTCTCGTGTTTCGGTGCGTGTGTGTGCGAACAGTATAAATGCTGACACACTGTGTGTGCGAACAGTATAGATGCTGACTCTGTGTGCACGAACAGTATAGACCCAACACCCCGTGTGCACGAACAGTATAGACCCAACACACTGTGTGCACGAACAGTATAGACCCAATCAAGCTT
>NC_014436.2:403365-469811 GCF_000214015.3 Ostreococcus tauri | reverse complement strand
AAACGATCATTGTTGCTTTTCTGTCCGGTCGCCCGTATCGGCAGTACGTCACAGACTTCATGAGGTGCCTGTACTTCTCCATGAACGGTCTGTCTCTTAGGCGGTTTGCTCCTGTATCGGGGTTCTCCAGAAACCAGCATATGGGCTTCAGCATGTCAATGATAGCGAAACAGGCTTCTACAGTTGCGTCTGCGACTCTCAAATCGTCCTCTGTTTTCTCTGCGTCCCGTTGACTGTTTGCTGCTGAATACCGTGTGCATGGTGGAGAGGTCCACACTATGTGCCAGTGCGTGTCTCTTATGACTGATGGAGCGGATCCGCCTTTTATGGCTTCGGCAAGATCTTCCACTTTCATCAGCACATCTGGGGCGCATTCCGGTTCTGAGTCCACTGTGCATACGTTGAACAAGTGTGAGACTCCCGATCTTTTTAATGTCCGCATTATACTACCGCCGCCTTCCCCCGAGCAGCAGTC
Source organism: Ostreococcus tauri (assembly GCF_000214015.3). Taxonomy (NCBI): domain Eukaryota; kingdom Viridiplantae; phylum Chlorophyta; class Mamiellophyceae; order Mamiellales; family Bathycoccaceae; genus Ostreococcus; species Ostreococcus tauri. The sequence goes on along the minus strand of NC_014436.2, from coordinate 469,336 downwards.
TAGTACATTTATCTTTTCTCCACTGATGCCCAAACTCTTAACCCAATCTTTGACCTTCGAACTCCGCCCGGTGCTGAACGCTCGCGCGTCTAAGAGCATCGTCCCACTTGGTGTCTCGGTGGTCGCTGCGCTGATTGCCGCTAGTAGCTCTCTCTGAGCACTGCTCTGTTTGGAGGCATCCAGTGCTTCATATCCGGCCTCTGGGCTGCTCGGGAGCGCGTGGTGTCCGTAATATGAAGGCGGGACTCCTGCCGTCGTTCGTGATGATCGACGCGGTGGTTCAGGTCCTTCTTCTTCCTGCGCCAAGGCCGGCAGATCTCTGGGATCTGCGTCTCCAAAAGCGCTGGGGTCTTCAACATCCTGTTCTGGAAGCCCTTGTAAGAGGAAAGAGTCGTCTTGCGCATCCACGAATTCCCCGTCCGCGAGCTCGCTCTCGACGCCCCTTGCTTGGAATTCTTCGGCCTCAGTCTCCGCCTCCCCAATGCTGGGTGCGTCGGGTGCGTCGAGCTCGGACGTCTCGACAACGTCGGAGGGGTCGTTGCGACCGTGTGCGTCCGCCTCCTGAGCGGTTTGTGCCTCGCTGATGTGCTGTTGCGCGCGGTGCGTCGCTTCTTGTTCACGCAGTGGTGCGTCTTGATCGTCTCCTGCGCGCTCATTCGTGACTACGGGTGCGCCAGCGCCAGCGGGGAACTCAACAACAGGTACTTGCTGCTGCTCTGGAGCCTCGCATGACACCGGTGGCACGCGTGCTTGGCGTCTGTTGCGCGGGAGGGGTTGTGGAGGGGGCGGGTGATCAGGCGCGTTACTAAAGGTAACGCCCTCCGGATTGCCAGCTCCTCCAGGTTGCATGTACTCGGATCCTGCGTGCAGCGGCACCGTTGCCAACGTATCCCTCGAGACGTTCGCTCGGATAATCAACCGTCGGTGCGTCGGACGCGTACTTTCCCAGTCGCCTGGGAGTACGTTGAACCCGCGCCGATGGTGACGGTCTCCCATAAGCTCGTAACCCACGATATAACCCGCCACTCCTTTGGGCGTGGATTTCGACGTTCGCGACGGGTCCTTGAACCAACACGGCTCGCCAAACTTGAAGAACCAGGAGCTCTGCGGTGCTTCTCCGGTGAGTCGTTCGTACGGCGACGAGTGCGGTCGCGCGTACATAACGGGAGCGGACGTCGGCTGTATGTTTGTCATGTGTACAGCATACAGGACCGTGGGCAGCCACAGGTTGTACGCCTGGGCGCCTGTCACGTCCAGCTGCGCCTTCACAGAAAGCGCTTGGACGTCTCTCCACCTTCCTTCGACGACGCCGTTGCGCCAAGGTTGGTCGGGGTCGCCGGGTTGAAGGTCCACGCCCCTTTCGAGCGCCCACGCGCTGACGTCGGCGAAGAACTCGCTTCCGACGTCCATGTGCAGGGCACATAGGCGTATATCCTTTGGGAACAGCTATGACCATGGTCATAGCTGATACAGCTATGACCATGTTCATAGCTTGTTCCAATACCGGGACGACCCGGTTGGCGGAAAATATCGGGAGAAACCTTAGGGATGTGGGCGTTAAACGTTCCCTGGGGCACCGAGTGCACGTTCGCGGCGCCGCGCGCGGCGTTCGACGACGGATCGATCGACATCGTCCTCGTCCAAGCCGCGAGCCGTAAGAGCATGCTCAAGCTCCTCCTCGATTTCGATTCCGGCCGCCACGTGAACCACCGCGCCGTGCGTTACTTCAAGGCGAAATCCTTCGAACTCATCCCTGGTCCGAGTTCGAGCGCCAAGTCCGGCGGATACATCGCCATCGACGGCGAGGTCGCGGCGCGGCGGCACGACCCGTCGCCCGCCATGTCGCCCTACGGCCCGCTTCGATGCGACGTCCATCGCGCCGAAGTTCGCGTCTTCGCCCCGACGCCCGCGATCGAGTGAAACGAGTAGAAACGGACCCTTAATATCATCTCGATCGTTCTAGTCCGCCCACTCCGCCCACTTCCACGCTGTTCGATCCCTCGCCGCGCGCGTCGTCCCCGCGCGATGACAACCCTCAGTCTCGGTGGTCACGCATCGCGATCGTCACCATCATCGCCGCTCTCGCGCTCACTTCTCGTCGTGATCGCGCGCGCGCGGGCGCAAACGGAAGGTGAAATCATGGCGGACGAACCCATCGCGGACGCATCGGCCGAGACCCAAGAGGCGCCGAGTAAGAAGGCGCTGAAGAAGGCTGCGGCGGCGGCCGAAAAGGCGCGATTGAAAGCCGAGCGCGCCGCCGCGCTCGAGGCGAAGATGGCGGCGCTGAGCGCGGCTGCGGACGCGGAAGACCCTTTGAAGGATAAGTACGGCGACGCGGAGATGGTGCAGAGCCAGACGAAGAGCGGTCGGCGATGGACGCGAGTGGAGGACCTGAGCGGGACGCTCGCGGACGAAGAAGTCCTGGTCCGAGGACGCGTGCACAACGTGCGAGGGAAGGGAAAGAGCGCGTTCATCGTGCTGAGACAGCAAACGGCGACGGTGCAGGTGGTGCTGTTCGTGGACGACGTTCACGTGAGCAAGGGGATGGTGAAGTGGGTATGCTCGCTTCCGCGGGAAACCGTGGTCGACGTGCGAGGCGTCATCGTGCGACCGGAATCCGGTGAGGTGGAGTCGTGCACGCAGAAAGACGTGGAAATCTCTCTCAGAGAGATTCACTGCATCTCTCGATCGGTACCGACGGAAGATTTGCCGTTTTTGATCGAAGACGCGTCGAGACCGGAGACGGCTTTTGAGAATGAGAAGGCGCAGTACGTGCGCGTCGGGCAGGACACGCGATTGGATAACCGTGTCCTCGATCTTCGCACGCCAGCGAACAACGCGATCTTTAAAATTCAGTCCGGCGTGGGTACGCTCTTCCGCGAGGCGCTCTTGCGACGCAATTTCACCGAGATTCACACCCCGAAGCTCATCGCCGGCGCCTCCGAGGGCGGCGCCGCCGTGTTCAGGCTCGATTACATGAAGCTAGGCCCGGCGTGCCTCGCTCAGTCCCCGCAATTGTACAAACAAATGGCCATCATGGGCGATTTAGAGGGTGTCTTCGAGATCGGCCCGGTGTTCCGCGCCGAGGACTCGAACACGCATCGCCACCTGTGCGAGTTCACTGGTTTAGACATGGAAATGTCCATCAAGGAGCACTACGATGAGGTCTTGGACGTCCTCGACGAACTTTTCGTGAGCATGTTTGACGGTCTCAACGAGCGATTCGCGCGAGAGATCGGGGTGGTGGGCACGCAGTACCCATTTGAGCCCCTGCAATACTGCCGCCCGTCCCTGCGCCTGACGTTCGCGGAGGGCGTTAAGATGCTTCAGGACGCCGGCGTCGAGGTGGACCCGCTCGGTGACATCGGCACCGAAACCGAACGTATCCTCGGGAAATTGGTCAAGGAGAAGTACGGCACTGACTTCTACATGCTCACTCGATATCCCATCAACGCGCGACCGTTCTACACGATGCCGGCGCCGGACGATCCCAACTACACGAACTCCTTCGACATTTTCATTCGGGGCCAGGAGATTATCTCCGGTGCGCAGCGTATTCATGACCCGAAGTTGCTCGCTGAGCGCGCCCTGGCGTGCGGGATCGAGCTCCCGACGATCCAGTCGTACATCGACTCGTTCAAGTACGGCGCCACGCCGCATGGAGGCTGTGGCGTCGGTCTCGAGCGCGTCGCCATGTTGTTCCTCGATCTGAACAACATTCGTAAGACGTCGATGTTCCCGAGAGATCCGAAGAGGATCGCGCCGTAAGTAGGTTTGGTCGTCTGCCTATCATACGCTACACTAAAAGCTAGCTGCTACAATTAAATTTCCATTCAAAGTTTCAGTCCTGTCATCGAATCTCATCCTCGAATAACGACGCCACCGCCTCGAACGCGACGAATGATATGGGGAATCCCAGCGTTATTCTCGCTGCGGTCACCGCAGTACCTTTGTAGAACGCGGTCGGGCCTTCGGTACGCAGTATCTTCGTCGCCGCCTCGGTCATCGTTGGGTACTCGAGCGCGCCGCTTGCGTTCGGCACCTGTCCCTGCATTCGGCTCTTCAGTATGTCAAAGGGCATCTTGAACGCGGTCGCGACGAGTCCTGCGACCACACCGACGCCGATATTTTGCGATGCTTGCTGAGAGAACGATTCGGGCGACGGAAGGTACCCCTTACACCACTGAATCGTCCCAAAGTAACACGAATTGAAGACATTGTTCCGCAGACACGTCGGCCAAAATCCCGCGTATAATCCACGCATTCCTTCCGTTCGTGCTATTTCTCTCGCGCACGACAGCGACGATGCGTATCGATGCATGTTCTCTTTCGTCTGCATCCGCACTTTGACCGTTTCGAACGGCGTCACGCACGCGCTTTCCGCGTACGCCGTCAACCATCCCGCCGCGAACGCCTCCGAAGTCGTCATCGCCCGCGCGTCTTTGCTCACCAATTTCTTGCTCCACTCGAACCCAACGTACATGCACAGCGCCTGCGGTCGCATGCACGCCGGGAGGACGCCGCGATAGAGCGATGTCACCCCGTGCGTCGCCGCTTGCTCCCTCAACGCCCGCGCGAACGGCGTCACCGTCCCCTTCGTCACGTGCGCCTGCGTCTTCACCACGTCCACGGGGTGGCACGCCATCGCATCCTGCGCTCGACGGAGACGAAATAAAGTCAGCGCGATGGCGCGCGATGGCACGACGCCCGAGCGGCGCTCGCGAGCGAGAGAGCGACATCGAGAGGTCATCGCTCGCACAAAGTGTACTTTTTGTCCCATCGGCGGCGCTCGCGAACGACGACGATCGAGGAACGCACCGCGCAACCGGCGACGAAGCCGGCGATGATTTCTTCGTGCGGACGGAGGGGCATCGAGAGAGGTGACCGCGACCGGGGGCGACGAGCGGTGAGGCGTATCGATGGACGTTGCGAGAGGCAGGTAGTAGTTACATGGTGTCGCTATGTGGCTCTCGATGCGAAGAGGCGTTCATGCAAAGAAGCGGTCTTGGGAGGATTTGACGCACCCCCATGAAGGGTCCACGCTCCCGTGATGGTACCCACGCGCTCGGAGTAGAGGGAGAGCGGGACGCTGAACGTGGACGACCCTGGCAGAGGCGCGGCGCACGTACCGAGCTTGGTCCCCGTTCTGCTATCGACGACGGTGATGACGGCGTAAAACGAGGCGTAGGCGCTCATGTCGAGACGTTCAGGGAGCTTTCGCTCGGAATCGGATTCGTCGTCGTCAGACTCCAGCTTTTTTACCTCGACCTGAGACTTGTTTCGCCTTTCAGCGTTGGCTTCGTCTTCGTCGTAACCCAAGATGCACGTCGGCAGATCGTCCGCGCAGAAGGAATACGTACCGACCGTCTTGGGTTGAGATTCGTCGCGATCGACGTGCGCGGAACTCAAGTCTTTGGGCTCTGGAATCGTGATTCGCGCGTGCGGCACAAAGACGTGCACCCACACGCTGCCTCCTAAGACTTCTCCATCTTTGAAATTTCGCGTGACATGAAGCGACGTCAGACTCAAGTTCGCACGTGGAAGGGCTCTGACCTCTGGAAGCGAGCGTAAGCGCACGCGAAACCGCGCGAAAACTGGCGCGTGATCCGACGTCGTCACCTCGTGACACGCTCCGTACTCGACGGGTTTGCACGATTCCGACGCCCCTGGCGCAGAGTGCCACAGCACGCGATCGCACCAGGACGGAACGCGTTTAGTGTTGTAATACGCCGGCGTACCCGGCTCTGGTCGACTCGTGTCCGTCATCGGTTCGGCCCCGGAAGAACATATTCTACCCTTTGACGCCGACGACTTGACCGTCACCCGCTTGAAGGTTGGGACGAATGCAAGCGGCTGCTCGGCGAAACCGTGCATCACTCGTCCCTCCTTTCGTGACCGCGTAAGTTGATCGGCCTCGGCTAGTCTTTGGAATTCGCGATTAAATATCGCCTTGCAAACCGCATCACGTCCCTGCACGAAGGGAGACGCTTCCCCACCCTCGTCGTCGGATTCCTCTTCGACCATGCCCGGTTGCGCGGGTGGACGCGCCGCGGCGATACCCCCACCCGCTCCCGGCTGATCGGCGTTCGATCCGGGCTTCAAATCCGATTCCTTGCTCCAGTGCGTGTCCCACTCGCCGCCGATCACCTTACCCGGGTCGATGCGGTAGTTCAGATCGCCCATGAAGAAGACGTGCGTGGTCGAATCCAACAACTCGGGCGCCTGGTTGCGCTGTGCGGCGCGGACGCCTTTCAGCCCGAGCTTCGCCCCCGTGGTGTTCTCGATCGCTTCGGTGGTCATGCCGACCACTGTTCGACGCGTCCACGAGACTTTACTCATAATCTCACTCGCCCCGTCGTACAGAGTGGTGTTCACGTCGGTGACGTTTGGCAGCGCAAACTTCACCCTGGGCTGCGCCGAGCGCCACACCCATCTCAAGATTTCGGGCACCATGACGTTCCTTGCCTGCAAAAACTTTGGTTTCTCGTGCGCGGCGAGGTGGCACGACACGAACCCGATGGTCTCTCCGTTCTCGAGCTCGACGTGCACCAGCAAACCCCCTTTATTCCCGTGCAAGTTTCCGAGCCCCGTCGCCTTGGTTCCAACCTTGACGGAGCGCACCATGGACGCGACGTCCTTCTTGACGAAAACCGCGAGTCGCATCTGGAGCAACATCTCGCTCTGTAGCATCTCGAACTCGTCTCCCAACGAGCTCGATAAAAAGTCAAACCAGTGTATCCTTCCCTTGATCTCCTGCACCAGTTTCTTCCCCGTGAACCATCCGGTGAAGGTGCCGCACAGGGCGCCCGCCGGGGAAAACGTCAACACCCCACCCGCGAACGCCCCCCCGGCCATGATCCCCAACCGCGTCCACTTGGTCGATCTGAAGAATCCCCTACGCTTGAAACGACTCGCGAACGTTGTCTCGTCCCCGCACGCCGCGCTCACCTCCTTCGCCTTGATTGTCTTTTTCGTCTTGACGTAACTCGCCTCCTGCGCCCCGAGCGCGACGACGTCCGCCCCCCTCGCCTTCATCAACCACTCCGTCGCGCACGTCACATCGGGCGCCTTATTTCCAACGTTCCACGTCCCGCAATAAATCTCGAGACTCTCCCGTCGGCGTCCCGCCCGCGCGCGTCGGAACGACTTTGAATTTTCCAACAGTACCGTCGCGTCGCGCCGATGTTCCTCCGACATCTTCACCGCCGACTTCACCGCCGGCGCCGCCCCCGACGCCTCCACCGGGGCGTTCCTCGACGCCATCGCGTCCGCGCGCGCGCGCGCGTCCGCGCACGCGTCGTCCGTCGTCGTCCCATCGATCGTTAACGGTGACGTTGAATTATCCCACGATCGCGTCGACGTCGACATCCTCGCGCGCGCGTCGCGCTCGGTCCAACGCGCGCGCGCGATCGCTCGCACGCGTCCACCGCGCGCGTCCGTCGTCGCGCGCCGCGTCGTCGCGCGCGCGATCGACGCGCATCGACGCGGGAATCGATCGCGCGCTGCACGGTGTGCTAAACCCTAGGTGTACACCCCACACCCCGACCCACGATCGCGTCGACGCCGACGACGCCGCGCGACGCCGACGATGCGGACGACGCCGAGGACGCCGACGACGGTCGTCCGCGGACGACGACCGCGAGCGACGCGGGCGACGCGCTGGGCGAGAGAGCGAACGATGGGGCGTGGACGATGGATGACGTCCACGGGACGAACGCGCGCCGCGCGCGCAAACGACGAGGGCGCGATCTCGGACGACGAGGACGGACGGACGAGCGCGGAGGCCGAGCGGTTGGGACGCACGGGACGGCGGAGCGGTGACGCGGAACGGATCGCGAGGGAGTACGAGGAGCGAGAGCGGGAGACGATGCGGCGGTCGAGCGGGACGCAGTACGCGTTCGGGAAACCGCAGTCGCCGAGAGAGACGTGGGAACCGTTTGCGCGGAAAGCGAGGGTTGGATTATTAGAGGAGCGGGCGAGAGGGGCGGCGTGCGATGCGGTGCGAGCGTCACTTCACGTGTGCGTCGAGGATGACGCGTTCAAGTCGCGAACGAGCGTGGAGTTACCGAGAGAGGCGTACGTGAAGAGAATGGATAAGCTCGTGAACGAGTTCGTGCAGAGGGATTTGTCGTACATGAGCGTCGAGGACAAGGCGGACGCGCGGAAGATGGTGGACGCCATCGAGCGGTACCTCTTCGAGGAGCAGCAGTACCGAACCCCGCAAGGCTGGCGCGAGGCGTTTTCGCCGTACAGGACTTATTTCCACAATGTCATCGCCCAAAAGATTGGGATTCCGGCGACGTTGGCGGCGATTTATCTCGGGTTTTTAGATAGGTTGAAGACGAGAGGCGAGCTCGACGCGTGCGGAGACATTCGTGTGACGCTTCGCGTCTCTCGCGGCGCCGACCCGACGCCGCGGCGACCGATGGGAATTACGGCCGATGAATCGTGTCCCAACGGCTCCGTTGTCGTCACGGGCGATGACGTCGTGCGCATGCAGCTCATGGCGCTCAAGCGCGCGTTTTGGCCGTGGGAGTGGGACGACGCGCGAGACTCCGGGTTCCTGCTCGCCATCGAAGCCGCGGCCTACGGTAAAGACGATCGCATGAACACCGCGGCCGGGGTGGTGGGAATCATTCAACCCACCGGAAGGCCGTTCGGCGACCTTCCAATGGCGCTCCTGGTCACCGAACGCCTCGCCGAACTCGATGGAAACGTCGGTTACGAGCAGCGAGACATGGGCGTCTTGCTCTACCACAGCGGCTACAGACGGGACGCCCGCGACGCTCTCGTCGCTTTTGAGCAATGGAAAGCCACGGCAAAGTTGGCCGCGGTGGAGGTCGACGACGCCACGGACGCGCCGAGACCGGATTTCCAATGGGTCGCGGGCGACCCTGTGGAGGCGGCGCGACTCAGCCTTCGCGAGGACGAAGCGTTGAACAAGCTCCTCCTCGAGCTCGATCGCGACAGTCTTGAGCACATCTTCGACTCGTAGTCACCATTGTCACACGCATGATTCGCGTCCACGCGTCCCCGAAATCGACCTCTTCGCTCCCTCGCGTTCGCCCCTCCATCCCGGTGTTTCTCAAAAATATCTTTGAAAAATATCCTCTCAAACGCAACCACGCCGCCGCACTCCGACGCGTCGAGCGAGGCGTCGTCCCCATCGACGCCCTCGACGCGCGCGGTATCGCGAGCGTCGTTCACACCCATGTGCGTCGCCTTCATCGCCATCTCGGGACGAACCGCGGACGCGGACGCGTCGAACGCGACGGCGCGCGAAAACGTCCAATTGGTCATCGCATTCAATCGCGACGAAGATTACGAGCGACCGACGAGCTCGGTGCGAACGTGGAGCGATACCGCGCGGGATGGAACGGAGAACATCGTGGGCGCGCGAGACGACCTCGGGGGGGGGACGTGGATGGCGGTGTGTAAACGCACGGGACGGTGGGCGCTGCTGACGAATGCGACGGACGGGTCGGGGTCAAAGGGCGAAACGAAGACGACGAACGAGAGCTCGAGCGGGGTGAATCGAGCGCGTGTGACGAGAGGTGAGCTCGTGACGACGTATCTCAGGCGAGACGTCGACGGTGAGGCGTACGCGCTTGAAGTTTTTGCGAAGCGCTTCAACTATGACGGTTTCAATCTCGTCGTGGGCGACTCGACGAGACGATCGGCGTTTTGGGTCGGAAACAGGGGCTCGGCGAACGCGAAGACGCCGATGAAGTTGATGGAGGGGCGAGTCTACGGGTTGGCGAACGATGTCTTGGACGCGCCGTGGCCGAAGGTGGTTCGCGGCAAGGCGAAGATGGAAGAAATCTTACGCGCCTTCACGGAACTCGCTCCGGAAGCTCGAGGAACGCGCGCGCTCGAGGAACGCATCCTCCGCGACGTCTTACACGCCCCGGTCGAGAGCGTGCATCCGGTTTCGCGAACGAGCGCATCGACGCGCGTCGTCGTCGGTCCCGCGTCTTTGTCGCGCCCTCGACGCGTCTCCGACATCGAAGTCGACGCCGACGTAGACGGCGACCGCATCGAGGTGGACTGCTCGGACGACGAGGAGGAATACATCGATTTGCCCGTCGAACAGATCGAACCGCACGAGAGCGAGAGTTCGTTCGTGCGTCCGGGCGAGCTCCCGGGACGGCCGAACTGCGGCACCCGAACGTCCCAAGTCGTCGTCGTCTCCGCCGACGGTCGATGCTCCTGGCTCGAGCACCACTTCGTTCCGAACGTCGAGAAACCCAAGAGGGGAGACCTTTTCTACTCCCCGGTCGTCGCTCAAGATCACGAGCGCTGCGAGTTCGCGTTCGGCGCGCGCGGAGCCGCCGCCGGCGCCGCGTGAGCGTCGCTCAGTGTTGACCCTCAGGGTTTAGGGGGCCTAGGCTGTCGGGACGCCCAGCTCGACCGCAGAGCGCGCCACGACGTTTGATCACACACACTTTCCGATCATCTCTCACGACTCAAACGATGTCCGCGCTCGCGTCGGCGTCTCGAGGCGCCTCGGCGGGCGCTCGAAGAGTGACGTCGCGCAGGATGTCGTCACGAAGAGCGAACCTACGAGCGGAGGCAACGACGAGCGCCTTTGAGACGTCCGAGGCGCTTCAGAGCGCGAAGATCGGAGAGGGCGCGTTTGGTAGAGGGTTGCTCGCCACGGGAGAGGGGAAGACGCTGGTGAGCGTGCCGATTGACGCGCTCGTGGTCGCGCCGGCGGCGGTGGGCGGAGGCGCAGGCGGAGCCAAGCGCGCGCGGGAGACGTACGAGCGCGGATGGAAAGAGATTCACGGCGTGGACGTGCCGAACGCGATGGTAGAGTTCGTCGTCAGCGCGCCGTTCGCGAAGGACGTGCGTCTAACGGCGATGTTGGCGTGGGCGTACTCGAACGTGGAGGCGTGGCGAGCGTACGGCGACGACGTCGTCCCGAGCGCGTTTGATAGCATGTACCTGGCGAGTGAGGAAGAATTAGACGCGTTGCAAGACACAGAGCTTCGCGTTATGGCCACTCGATCGAGGAACGGATACGAGGCGATGTGGAACGCCGCAATGGAGGCGAATCCCGAGGTGAAGTCTCTCCTCGCCGAGGTCGACGACGAGCGCCTGAAGTGGTGCCGGTCTTGGGTGCACACTCGAGCCATCAGTGGGGTCTTTGAGGGCGCCGAGCTCGCTTTCCTCGCTCCCGTGATTGATTTGGCCAATCATAGAGTGGAATCCACGGCGACATACGGCGTGAGCGCGGACGGAAAGAATTTTGAGCTCTCGTGGAACGAAAATGCCCCAGAGGGCGCGTCTCCCGTCGCGAACACGGAGGTCTTTATCAGCTACGGTGATCGCATGAACAACGCCATCCTGATGCTTCACTACGGATTCATCGATGATAACAATCGCAACGAGCGCTTACCCATGGAGTTCATCGCTCCGGGCGCACGAAAAGTTTTAGGAGCACGAGTCATCGAGGCGTGCGATCGCCTCAAAGCCGATGGTGATGAGGAAGCCGCCATCGCTGGTGCCAACCTCCTCGCCCTCGCCGCTCGAGGCCCACCGCCCGGTGTGGACGTCCCACCTCCACCTCCGACCGACCCCGAGGTCGTGAACGCCATTCGACAAGTTGTCGAGCAAACGCTCTCAGACAAGCCAACCACTGCCGACGAAGACGAGGCGCTCGTCGCCTCAAGCGAGTTCCAATCCCTCAGCCCCCGCACGCAGCTCGCCGTTCGCCATCGTCTGGCGCAAAAGAATATGGCGCGCGCGTACCTTCGATTTTTGAACGTTTTGCAGTAATATCCGAGTCCATTAATCGTCCATTTGTCCATCCCGGTTGGTCACTCTCCTCCCAAAAATAGCACTCGTCACTTTACGACGCTACACTCGTCGAAAATGCTCGCTCAAAAGGTCGAGCGACTATCGTTCAGAGTCGAGTGGTACGACAGCGTCCAAGAGCGGTCGTACGAGCTCGTGCTCCGGGCGTACGCCGACGGTGACGTCGAGTTGGTGCGTCGACTCGAAAGATGTTCAACTTTTGAAATTGACTAGTGATTGATTACTACGCCTCGTGTGCACGCGAATGAGACGCTGACGATGATTTAACGCCGACGCAGATCGATGAGGGTAAAAAGAGAACGTTCTTACGAAAGTGCGAGCCCGATCGAATGATTAAGCGCGAGGATTTATACCTCGGGAACGTGCTCACGGTGTACGCGAGACGGTTGACCATCAAGGAGTACGCGGACGACGTCACTAGAATCGCGGTGCACGAGCGGAGCGAAGAGGCGTGCGTGATCGTCGAGAACGATGATATCAACCGCGTCGGGCGGGTGATCGCGTCGATGCAGGCGAGCGGGATGACAGTGGCGGATGTGCGGACGGCAAAGTTTGACGGAATGCGCGCCGAGGAACTGGAGACGGCGCTGCCGAGACGAGGACGGGCGCTCGCGCTCGGGTCGGGTTTCTGCGCGATCAAGGTGATGGGAAGAGACGCAAACACGGTGTTGGAACGGATGTTCGGCGACGGCGTAGTTCGATCGACGGGTGAGGAGCACGCGCGTGCGCTGAGCGAGTTGGTGGCGACAAGCTCGAGCCAGCGCGTCGCAAGCTCGACGAACTCGTCCCTGGTCGTCATCAAGCCGAGCGGAATGGCGCACTTGGGGGAAATCATAGACGTGTTGATCGAGAAGCGCGGATTCGATCTCGTCCAGGTGCGCACAGCGATGCTCACGCGAGCCGAGGCAGAGTCATTTTACGCCGTGTACGTCGACGTCTTACCAAAGGAGGACGTGAAAATGATGGTTGACGAGCTCTCTGGCGGCGCGTGCGTGGCGTTACAGGTCACGCGAGTTGAGTCTCCGGAAACGCTCGTGGACGACGTCAGAGAGATCGTCGGACCGAGAGATCCGGAGGTCGCCAGAGCGCTTCGCCCAGATTCGCTCCGCGCCCGCTTTGGTGTCGATAAGAGCCAAAACGCCGTGCACTGCGTCGATCTCCCCGAGGATGGTCCTCTCGAAGTTGATTTCTTTTTCAATCTCAAACGTCGGACCGCGATCGCGTAGTGATTCGAGAACGGTTCGACAAAGAGCGCGCGCTTGACGACGAACTACTTTTGTAACTTTAGTATCAGAGACTCCTCTTCGTCCCGTCTCCTTACATGACTACGCACTCGCACTCTAAGTTCCTATCGATTAAACGTCCCAAATCAAACGACGCTTAAACATCGATCACTTGCAAACCCGGCGGAAGCGATTGCTTCAGCTTGGCCGCCTTGTCCGCGTTGTCGACGCACAAGGTGTACAAGTACTTCGAGCATCGAACCTTGAACTTGGTCACGCCCGCAGTCTTCTTGATCTTCACCGATCGCGCGTCTTTGCGTCGGGCGGTGTGCAAGAAGTCCTTGATTTCGCTAATTTGCTTCGGCTGTGCATCGGGTAAAGCGCGCGCGTGAGTCGTCAGTCGTTCGTTCGCCGCGGTCGAGGACGCGCCCTAGGTCCACCGCCGATGATTTTTTTTTAGGAATCCACGTCGTGACGCCCGCGTGACGGCGTGTACCCCCACGCGAGGGACAACGACGATACAACAGATTCTCAACGATCCCCACCCCTTCCTCGATCGCCCTTTCACCGCGCGCGTGACGTCGAGAGACACAGAAACGTTCGCTCGATCGCAACCTAAAGCCCTAAAGCCCCAGTCATCGCATCTTCCCGCGCCCTCGCCCTCGACCGCGCCCTCGACCCCGAGGACGCCCACCGACCGCGCGCGCGCGAATTCTATCCCCGTCGCGTCCCCGTCGAGGTCGTCGCGTCACGCACCATCGTCACCGAGCGCTCGAAAAAGACGGATCGCCGCCCACGTCGCGCCCGCTCGAGACGCGCGCGACGCGGGTGACGTCCACGGCATCACACATCCCGTGGACGCGTCTCCAGTACGACACCGACGCGGTCGCGTGCCCGCGTGGTGTTCTTCATGGATACATGACGTCTTCAATATGTATACGCCCCCACGACTAAACCCTACATCACCCCCGGCCATCGCCGTCGCGCCCCTCCGCGTCGCTCGTTTTTCGCCGTCGATCGGTCGCCGGTGACGGAGTCCCTCGTCGACGAGTGAACACTCAAGGATGGTCGACCCCACGCGTCCGAGCCGTCGCCGCGACGCCGCCGTCGGTTCGTCTGCCAGTTTTTCCACCGCGCGCGCGCGGCGGTCGGACGTTCGGGGTCGTCGCGCCCGGGGCGTTCGGACGTTCGGGGTCGTCGGACGCGCGGGGCGCGCGGGACGGGGTCGATCGGACGCGCGGCGAGGGGCGAGGGACGTGCGCGGTGGATATCGCGCGCGACGCGGAGGTGAAGATGGATCGACAGTCGGCAGGGCGCGACGGCGGTGACGACGGCGGTGGCGACGACGACGACGGCGACGACGACGGATCGATACGCGGTGAGGGACGACGAACGCGAGGAGATCGAGGCGACGACGACGTCGGCTCGGGGTGACGCCGCGGACGACGGACGCGAGTCGTCCACGGACGTCGTTGACCGCGGGCGGAGATATTTTACATCGATCGAACATCATGACCACGAGCGATCGGTCGCGGTCGAGCGCGGACGCGGAGAACGAGGCTCCGGAGGAGCGACCGACGCCGCACAACGCGCACGCGCACGAAGACGGGTACCGGTGGCGGAAGTACGGACAAAAGAACATCAAGGGGTCCCGACACCCGCGGTCATATTATAGATGCACCGAGCGCGGGTGCCCGGCGAGGAAGAAGACGGAGCTCGCGAGCGACGACGAGAGCGATGAGGACGAGGGAGATCGGATGCGAGTGACATACGAGGGGGTCCACACGCATCCCAAACCGTCGCGCGGGCGAGGGCCGAGTATGCTGATGTCGATGGAGCCGCTTTGCATCGCGGCGACGCCGGAGCGGGCAACGAGCGGGACGTCCTCGGGAACCGTATTCGGACGACGACGAGGGCGGGAAGAGGGGCAAACGGAGCGCGAAAAGCGAAAGTTTCACGAGTTCTCAATCAAGAGCGAATCACTCGAGACGCCGAAGAAACGAAGAAAGGAATCACCAGCCGCGAAGACGACACCGCGATCAAGGACGACACCGCAATCCAAGACCCCACCGAGACAGACGCCCAGTCGACCGAACCGCTCACGTGCGTCCGGCAGTCGCTCTCGCCAGCGCGAGCGCCGGGAGTCTTCGTGTAGCGCTCAAAACGCCGGAAGATCGAGCTCTTATCGCGCCAAGAAGCCGATGAAGCAGCCAGTGAATCCGACGCTGATGAGCGACATGATGACATGCTTCAACGAGTACGTCACGAACAGCGAGCAGTGGACTGCAAACGGGCATATCGGAGGCCACGTCGCCCCGTTCAAGTCCTCCGCGCTAGAGTACGAACACCATCGACGGCCCGTGGTCCCGCCGCCACCGCAGGAGCGCTCTTTATCGGACCGTCTCTTTGATTGGCTTCCCCTCTCGCCACTCTCGCCGACGTGGCCGTCTTGGCCCTTCGGCGACGCCGACCTTGAGGCCAAGCTCCTCAGATCGACCCCAGCGAGAGAGAATCAAGCCGTAGAGTACAACCATGATCACCGTGGCAACGTTTGCTCGTCCGGTCTCCGACGCGAACGCTCTTTCGAGGACCTCCGTCCCCCAGCGCTCACCGTCGCCGACGAACCTACGGCGCTCACCCACGACGAGCGCCGTCCCGACTGGTCCCTCGGCGAGTATCTCCGCTCGCCCTTCGAGTCCATCATCTCAAGCACTCCACTTCTCGCGACGCTCACGAAAACCATGCGCTCGTGGTGCGAGTCCCCATCCGCGGCCGCTCAAGCGCTCTCTCCTCTGGGCCAGGGCAGAGATTTCGCTCGTCCGCCGGGCTTCGTCGCTCGAAGACGCGCGCGATCCGAGACCTTACACCCGGACTCGCTGTACACCGCCTCACTCCGCTCGCCATTTCGCGCTTTTTAGCGTGTAATACATCAAACGCGCATTACGTACCGTCCACCGTCATGACCTAACGCGTCCCACATCCGAACCGTCGAGCGCCCCGCAGAGCGCGCCTCGCGTGGTGAAGTGAATTCAAGACATGGCGCTTCGTAAGATCGGCGACGACCCGTTGGACCGAGCGCGCAAGCTCGCGATCACACGAGCCGAGGCTCTGGAGGCTGAACGCGACGCCGAAGCCCGGGCAGCGTTCGAGGCGACGTTTAAACGCGCGAGAGGCCCGCCACCTACTTTACCACCGACTGGGAAATCCTTTAGAGATGTCGATCGCTTGACGGCTAGCGCGGAACAAGACGCGCAAGAGCGGGCGTTAAAGCTAGCGATGACGATCGTGGACGAGGAGACGAAAGATGAGCTTCGGTCGAGCGGTTTGGGACCTGGGGTGAGTGATCCATTGCGGGCGGTCGCGCGAGGGCCGGGCGTGGGCGGAGGCGTCTCAGGACGGGAGACGGAGTTCACCGTCATTTCGAGAGATGAAAGGGATGAGGCGGTCGAAGTCGGTGGGTCTAAAGTAGATTTTACTGTTCGTAGAGGGAGCGGCGTGCGGGCGATCGAGATCGCGACGGGGGAGGGGAGGGATGTCGGCGACGGGACGTACGTGTGCACGTACACCGTGAACGCCCGAGGCGATTACTTTGTCGAGGTGCGGATGAACGGAATCGAGATCTCAGGATCGCCGTTCGAGGTGTTTTATACCGCTTCGATGGATGGCCCGATGATGAGCGAGCGTCGGGCGTTCGTGGTGCCGAACCGCGCGGGCGGGGCGGAGTTGGCGGCGCTCGGGCTGTGCCGGGACTTTCTAGTGGGCAAGTGCGATCGCGTAATCTGCAAGTTTAGACACGACGCGCCGCCGCCACCGCCGCCGCTGCCGACGGATTCGGACGCAGTCGGCGTTGGGTTCGGGGCGCCCGCGGTGGCTCCAGAAGAGTTGAGACGCACGGCGCACGTGTCAAACTATCCCTCGGCGCTCACAGTGGAGCAGGTGAAGCAGTTGTTCTCGTTCTGTGGGACCATCGTGGAGTGTCGCGAGGGGCCTTCGGGGAAGAACTTTGCCTTCATCGAGTTCGAGTCGAATAAAGAAGCCTTGGCGGCGCTGGCTCTAAACGGGATGAACGTGGGCGGGAGGAACATTCGAGTAGAGTTGGCGAAGACGCCGAGGCTCATGCCACGCGCGACGGTACCCAGTCCAGCCCCGATCGCGCCCCCGATGGCAGCGGCGGAGGCAGCAGCGGCGGCGGCGGCGCGAGCAGCGGCTATCTCTGCGCGTTTGGTGGCCAAGTCAGAGGGGCAAGGCGCGGGAGTGCGTCACAAACCATATTGATTCGAAACGTGACGTTGAAATGTCCACAAAAAACTTTGTTGTTTTACAGTCCCCAGCATAATCCTAATATCGAGAGCGAATATTATTAACGTCAACGCGACCTCATCCTGGAAACTGGAGTGACGTAGCTCATGACTGATTGTAGACGTCCGCTACCCAAACGACGAAAATATTGTAGAGGGCGTACACGGCATAAGTGCCGACGTATGTTTGTCCCATTTTTCGCGTAATTTGGAACCCGTTCATCGCCACGGAGCTGACGTACATGAAGAGCACGCCGAGCAGGATGAGCGATGACGGTAACAACTCTGCTGTGGACACCACGATGTAGCTGGGATTCTGCCACGAAAGATATAACGTCCACGGAAGGCCAAGACCGAGCCAAATGTCGAACACGTTGGATCCGACCGCGTTGGCCACCGCCATGTCCGCGAATCCGTCCCTCGCGACGGAAATGGACGACAACGCGTCCGGTATCGAAGTACCCGCGGCTAAAACTGTCGTGCCCATCACCACGGGCGGGATGCTCAGAATGCACCCGATCCTCGCGCACCACTCCACCATGTAGTGTGAGATTACGCCAATGTACGCGACGGAGACGCAGAAGGAAACAATGTACCAATTTTCCCACTCTTTCCGGTGGCACGGCGGCACCGTGAACGTGAGCACGGTGTACCAGGGGAGACTAAGCACCCACATCGGTCGCTTCTTCCAGTCCTCGGGCATGGCGAACGGGTTCGTTTCTTCGTCATCGTCGTCTTCGTCGGCGTCTTGCTCATCCGCGGGCGAGCGAGGGCTCGGCGGGCGGTTCACGTGATGGTGGAACCAGGTGACCTTTTCCGTCTGCTGCCGGATCGCTCTGAGTTCACCCACGCTCAATGCTTTCTTAATCTTATTCTTGTCCAAGGCAGCCTTAAATCGCTGCGCGGCGAAGCCCACGTAAATTGAACCCGTCACAGAGAGCTGTTGCTTGATGTCGCCAGGTTCGTTTCTGCGACTTGCCTGGTCCTTCATCTCCACCGCGCCATCTCCGAGTCCATCCTCCATGTCGGACGCGGAGTCCGTCATTGATTTCATGTACTTGCCAAATTTTCGATCCAAGAGTTCCATGAAGTACTGATTCTTCCACATGAAGGCGATGTACAGCATGTACAGGCAGACGTAGATGAGACCCTCCCACCAGTTGACCACGCCCCCGTTGAAGGTGAGCGTGATGCCGATGATGGCGGCGAAATAAAAAGTGCAGTCTCGAGCGAGAGGCCTCCAGTCTAACTTGAGCGTTTCCCCAGCGAAGATGACCGTCGCGCCGATGATGACGAGAATATTGAAAACCGCGCTCCCGACGATTGTGCCGACGCCAATCGCGTTGTCCGCGCCGCTATTGATGAGCGACATGGCGCTCGCTGCGAGCTCGGGTGCGGACGAACCAGCCGCCATGAACGTCGCCCCCGCGACGTCATCGCTCAAACCAAGCCTTTCGCAGATCTTTTCCAGCGACGCGACGAAGAAATCGTCGCACACAATTGCGATGCCGATGAAGAGGTAGACGACCCCGACAAAGTAAGCGACGAGTCCGCCCTTCTTCTCCCAACTCTCCGTCGCTTTACACGTCGACGACGACAAAAGCTTCCTCCCGCCCCCACCCGCGAGGTCTCCGGCCGCTCGTCCCAAATCTCGCGCCGTGGCCGCGAGCGCGACCACCGCGAGCGCGCCGCACGCCAAACAAACCGCGAAGCCCCTATTCGGCGATCGATCGATCGAGCCAACTCGTCAGTCCAAACCACCCTCGCCCACATCACGCGCGCGACGATCACACACGCATCGGCATCATCCGCGTCATCCCCAGCTCCATCTCCATCGCCTCACCCTCGCCTTCGCGCGCGCGCCCCGCGCCGCCGCCCGCCTCGCCCCCCGCGTCGTCGCCGCGTCGCATCCGCACCTCCCCTCCCGTCGTCGCCGCGCTCGCATCCGTCGCGCGTCTCGCGGCGTCATCGTCCCGACCGATCCCTCGATCGTTCGTCCCCCATCGCCGCGAGCGTCCACGACGTCGACGCCCGTCGTCGTCGTCGTCATCGTCGTGCGTCGTTGGACGATCCGCATTCCACCGTCGCCCGCACCGCACCGTCGACGCGGGCGACGGCGCACGTATCGACGTCTTCGATCGACGCCACCGAGGGCGACGCGCGCGCGTGTGCGCGCCGTGGACGCGCGCGCGCGCGCGATGTCGACGCCGCGATCGCGATCGTCCACGTCCTGACCCATACACAGCTGTAAAACGGCGCTAATACGTATCGCGTCCCCGATCGCCGCGCCTCGACGACCGCGCGCCTCCACGTCCGCGCGCGCGCGTCGACGACGCCGTCGCCTCGATCGTCGTCCGCTCGCGCACGCGCGCGCGCGTCGACGAAGCGCGCGCGTGTGCACGGAGGGTATTCGGGACATCATCGACCGATGTATCCGCACCAACCGAACGGGGCGATGATGGGTGGACAGCCGCCGATGGGTGGACACCAGCCGCCGATGGGTGGACACCAGGCGATGGGTGGACACCAGGCGATGGTTGGACAGCAGCCGCCGATGATGGGACAGCCGCCGATGATGGGACAACCGCCCGTGGTGCCGATGGCGGGACCGGCGGCGACGGCGGCGGCGCGCGACGGGAGTCATCCGCACCGCCCGATCCCGGACGCGCGGGTGGCGCACGGACGGGGGGGGGCGACGACGTCGAGGATCGATCCGTCGCAGATTCCGCGACCGGCGTATGTCTCGCACGAGGAGAAGGTTGTGTACAACACGCGAAGCGAGACGGATCAGGCGACGCATCCGCCGGCGGCGACGCTGGAGTACGTGGGGTGCGACTTGGGGAGCGCGAATCCGAGATACATGCGAAGCACGATGAGCTCGCTGCCGCACTCGGGGGAGTTATTGTCGACGAGCGGGATGCCGTTGTGTATCATGGCGCGGCCGTTCGCGTTACCGCATCCCGAAGAGGCGCCGATTCCCGTGATCAATAACGGGACGATGGGACCGGTGCGATGCGGACGGTGCAAGGCGTACATGAACCCGTACATGCGGTTCTTGGATCACTTACGGTTTGAGTGTAACTTTTGTTACTTCGTCACCGAAGTCCCGCACGAGTACATGTGTAACTTGGGGGTGGACGGTAAGCGTACGGATTGGACCGAGAGACAAGAGCTGTGTAGAGGATCGGTGGAGTACGTCGCCCCGGATGAGTACATGGTGCGACCGCCCATGGCGCCGACGTACGTTTTCTTGATCGAGGTGACGTCGCAAGCGATCCACAGCGGCGTCACAACGAGTGCGTGCGAGGTAATCTCCAGGACGTTGGATAACCTCCCTTCCGGGGCGCAGGTTGGGGTCGCCACTGTGGACAGTACGATTCACTTTTATCATTTGAAGGAGGGCGCCGAGAAACCGTCGATGCTCATAGTTCCGGACGTTGACGATTCCTACGCCCCTTTGAAGAGTGGTCTAGTCGTGGACTTGGCGAAGAATAGATCGGCGATCGATAGCTTGCTCAAGGTGATTCCAGAGACTTTCTCAACGGCGTCGATGGGACCAAACGCGTCGACGGCGGGGATCAAGGCTGCGATCGAGTGTCTCAAGCCAACCGGCGGGAAAGTGATGGCTTTCTTGGCCACCATTCCGAACGTTGGGGTCGGTAAAGTCGAGGCTCGCGTCGGTACCGCCGGTCAGCGCACGGGAAACATCGAAAAGGAGCCCCTGAAGTGCATGGCACCGGCGAATAGAGATTATACAAACATGGCGATGTATGCCTCGGAGAACCAAGTGTGCGTGGACCTCTTCCTATGCGTCTCCTCCGCGGTGGACGTCGCGACGCTCGGCGTGTTACCGCGTCTGACGGGAGGTTCATTGTACAGATATCCGGGTTTCAACGTGCAGCAGGATTTCGCACAATTGCACAACGATCTGAGATGGAATTTTATTCGACCGCAAGGGCTCGAGGCGGTGATGCGCGTTCGAGCAAGTACGGGTCTGGGAGTGCAAGATTACAGCGGATTTTTCGCCAAGAGAACGGTGGCGGACATAGATTTAGCCGCCATCGATAGTGATAAAACGATCGCGGTGACGCTGAGATACGAAGACAAGTTGGTGGATGGGAGAGACGCGTACGTCCAGTGCGCCCTGTTGTACACGACAACAACGCAAGAGCGGCGCATTCGCGTGCACACGATCGCGCTTCCAGTGACCTCGGTCCTCGGTCAGCTGTTCAGATCGGCTGATTTGGACGCGCAGAGTAATTGGGCCGTGCGCCGAGCGGCGGATAAGCTTCTCACCGGCAACGGTACGCTCGCTGCGGCGAAGGACGCGTCGCTCCAGCAGTGCATCTCGACGCTCTTTGCCTATCGCAAGTTCTGCGCGAGCAATAATAGCAGTGGTCAGCTCATCTTACCGGAAGGTTTGAAAACACTCCCGCTGTATACTCTGGGGTTACACAAATCGTACGGCCTGCGCTCCGACGCGTCGCCGGACGATCGAGCGATGTGGTTGTATCGCGCACTGCACATCCCTTCCGAGCTCTCGACGCCCGCCGTGTATCCGAGGCTC
The DNA here is from genome assembly GCF_000214015.3 of Ostreococcus tauri. Classification (NCBI taxonomy): domain Eukaryota; kingdom Viridiplantae; phylum Chlorophyta; class Mamiellophyceae; order Mamiellales; family Bathycoccaceae; genus Ostreococcus; species Ostreococcus tauri. Next base: position 447,428 of record NC_014436.2, on the reverse strand, counting down.
TTCTCGGTACACGACCTCCCTCAGCACGGGGCTTTCCCTCCGATCCCGCCGTGTCTATGGCTCAGCGCGGAAAAACTCAACCAAGAGGGCGCGTACTTGCTCGAGGATGGACAAGAAATCCTAATCTGGATTGGTCGACAGTTGCCCTTGGAGACACTTCGAGCGCTCTTCGGAACAGAAAACGTTGACGAAATCATCTCCTCGAGAGCGACGCTTCCCGTGCTTGACACCGTGGAGTCGAAAACTCTCAATGCTTTCGTGAACGCCATCCGCAAACAGCGCGGTGCGTTTATGCGAACTCGAATCCTCAAGCGCGGCGACACGCTCGAGACGCTCTTTTACAACCGTCTCAGCGAAGACCGCTCGCCATCCGGGATGAGCTACGTCGAGTTCCTGTGCCACTGCCACCGCTTGATCATGAACAAATCCAATTAGCTGAATCACTAGGGCAACACGCAGCGTGTAATCGATCGTTTAGAAGAACCGATCGTCATCGACGTCTCCTCGCCAAGGCTCCGCTCCACCGCTGACTCCTCCCGTACCAATCCACACACCTCGTCGCCTCACTTCCTCACTACACGATAGCAAAGAACGCCAATATCCAAAAGCACGATGAAGATTGCGATCGAGGGATGCTGTCACGGCGAGCTCGACGCGATCTACGCAGCGATCGAACACTTATCGTCCAAGGAGAGCGTCGCAATCGACCTCTTGATTTGTTGCGGCGATTTCCAAGCCGTGCGAAACTTGGACGATTTAGAGTGCATGTCGGTGCCGGATAAATACAAGACGATGGGAACGTTCTACAAGTACTACTCGGGGGAGAAAACGGCGCCGGTACCGACGATTTTCATCGGTGGGAACCACGAGGCGGCGAATTACCTGTGGGAGCTCTACTACGGAGGATACGTGGCGCCAAACATTTATTACTTGGGACACTCGGGGGTGATTAAATTCGGTGATTTAAGAATAGGTGGATTGTCTGGGATCTTTAAATATCACGATTACAAGAAGGGACACCACGAGAGACCACCGTATCGCGGACACGCCGTGAAGACGGCGTATCACGTGCGAGAGTTTGACGTGTTCAAGCTCAAGCAGGTGAGAGGGGACGTCGACGTGTTTCTGAGCCACGATTGGCCGCGTGGGATCGCACAGTTCGGAAACAAGCACGAGTTGTTTCGAAAGAAGCGTTTTTTGAGGGAGGAAATCGAGAGCAATACCTTGGGGTCACCGCCGGCGGAGGAACTCTTGAAGAGACTGCGACCGAGGTACTGGTTCTCAGCGCACTTGCACGTGAAGTTCGCGGCGTTAGTGAAACATGAGGACGAGAAGACGACGAAATTTTTAGCCTTAGATAAGTGTTTGCCGCAGAGGGACTTTTTACAGATCATCGATCTCCCGGACAAGGACGCCGCGGGAGGTTTCACGCTCGACGAGGAGTGGTTGGCGATTCTCAAGGCGAACCACGAGTATCACTCTGTGACTCAACGTCCGTCGCCTTTGCCGGCGTACGGCACCCCGGAGGCGGTGGACTTAGAGCCCCATAAAAAGTGGATGAGCGAGAGATTACAATCATCTGGGTCGGCGACGACGACGCCTCCAGAGTTTGTGGCCACGCGCCCGGCGCACGACCCGTCCGCCGAGACGCGGCGTCGAGGTCGCGCCCCGACAGATATCGATACGAATCCGCAAACGAAAGCGCTGATGGATTTGCTCGAGCTTGATTTGAAGATAATCACGCCTGGCGGTAGTGAGAACGATCAAGATGTGCAGTATCATCGCGTCCCACGACCAGGGCCTTTCGGCGCGGGTCCACCGCAGCGCCGCCCGCCTCCGCCACCAAAGGTCGCGGACGAGGCGGAGATAGAGCTGTGACAACGAATTAGGAAAACTAGGTTGTAAAATTTAGTTATGCAACACCATGCTCGCTAAGGTTCTGACGAAAAATAAATCTAATCCGCCTCAGATGGCGGCGCCGGGGGAGGCGGCGACAGCTCCTGCGGCGGAGGCGCCGTTCGCATAGTCTCCTCTTTCTCCTCCTTTCCAGTTTTGTCGGCCTCGGTTGAGTTCATCGCCTTCTTTGCTAACTCATACCCCGCAAAGTTCATCGCTCCCAGAGGCGCGATCCAGGCCATACGAGGGATGGCCCCCTTCATCAACGCTAACGGCCCCTCGGTTTTGACGATGTGCGCCATCGACATGAAGAGTGGCTGGCCGAGCGGCACGGAGCCGGTCATCGTCCGCGTCTTCATGACATCGAACGGGTTCACCATGACGGAACCGAGCGCCCCGGCACACGCACCGACTATGATGACTTGATAGTTTTCCAGTTCGCGACCACCCTTGAGGCCGACGGCTAACTTTTTCAAGTTCTCATAAATCATCAAGCCGGTGACGTAAAACGGAATCTCACGTGTCAACGTGGCCGCTGTGCCCGCATACAGCGCGCGAGGATTTGTCGACGTGATTCCCTTCGCAGCAGCGATAACGTTCGGATACTGATCCGTCTGCAAACGCTGCTTCAGTACCTCACACGGGATGCGCACGCACGTCCCGAGCAGGGTCCCGATACCAGAGCCGAGGCCCTGAATAGTCGTCTCAGTTACCATCGGAAGAGCTAACGCCGGAGCCAGAGCTATGCACACAACCTCATACGTTGCCGTACGCAAGCCGTGACCGGCGAAGTTCCCGGTTACTGACGGAATGATGCCTTGATACATTTTCCGAGGACCGAGCTTAGGCACGCTTTTGATCAACTCGAGAAGCGAAGGACCCTTACCGACGGCAGCTTGCAGACGAGTCTTGAGCGTGTCCAACGGGTGCATCATCGAAGTCGTCGACGCCGAAGCTAAACCTCCGGCGAAGGCTGCGCGAAGAGCCATGCCCACGCTTCCAGCTCTCTTTGGCGGGCTAAACTGCACGATGGTCGCCGCCTCGAACCACAATCGAGATGGATCGGTCTCGCGCGCGACCTCTTGTGGCATGAGCATCAAAAAGTTGCGAAACTGACCGTACGTCACGTATCCCTGCCTCGTGTACTCCGAGCTCCCTCTCAGATACCGCACCATTGACTTTGCGTTTTCATCCGTCGCGGCCAAACCTAGGCGTTCGAGCACCTGCTTGACGTCCGACGTCTTGAGCAAACCGTTTCGCGACATCGACATGGAATTGAACATTCGAAGCACAGTCGATTCACGCTCGCTCATGACGCCGTGGAAGTCTTCCCAAGAGATGGTTCGAGCGAAAATATTCGGTCCCTTGGCCCGATCCATGAAAGCCTTGGCGTACCGCGGCGGTAAATTTCTCTTCTTCATCGCCTGCTTCAGGTCGTCCAACGACAGCTTCCCCTTCTTAGATCTGTCCACCTCATCGAAAAATTTACGCCCTGTGCACGCGATTCGATCACGTCCTCGTCAGTCGTCTCGTTCGATCAAAGACGCGAGCCCCCGGGCGCCCTCGGAACGCCTCCGTCTCCGCCTCCGCCTCCGCGCGTCCACGCCCGCGTCTACTCGCTTCGTCCGTCGTCTCGTCGTCTGCACACGCACCCTCTTCCTCGGTATACGCGAAAAAGTCCGCCACGGCGTCTAATCGTCTCTTATCCGGGTGATACTTTGCCTCGGTTTGCTCTTGACGAATGTCCTCGATGAGCGCCTTAAGATCCTCGACGTTTGGAACCTTCAAGTCTCGAACCATCTCTCGAGTTTTACCTCGAACGCGATCGAGTCGTTCCTTCAGCGCCTCACCGTCCATCTTCCCTCGCCCCGCGTCCAATTTCGCCAGGAACGCGGGCGCGCGTCCGAGGAATCGCCACGAGCGGTCGCCCGCCCGCGTCCCCGAATCCGTCGTCCCCGACCCCTTTTCCGCCGTCGTCATCCCCCGCGCGGGGGCCTCGCGGAGGCGTATCTCTTCCTCATCCCCCTCGCTCGCTCTCGAGCGCCCCCGTCGTCGCGGTCGACGAAGCATCGCCCCCGTCGTCGCGCCATCGCGTCGTCCCCGACGGGGGCGCGCGTGCGACCGACCGCGCGGTGTCCGACCGACCGCTCGCCGCGCCCGCGCGATCGACCGACCGATCGACCGTTCGTTCGGTCGATCGATGCATCGATGCATCGTTCGATCGACCGTTCGATCGATGAATCGATCGATTCATCGAGGACGCCGCGTGCGTGGAAGACGGATCGACGGTTCGTGGACGTCGCGCGCGTTGACCGCGAACGGGACGACGGCGCGACGGCGCGACGGCGCGAGACGACGGCGCGCGAGGGCGAGGAGACGGTCGGTGGGGGGGGGCGGACGAACGACGGCGCTCGTCGGAGGGCTCGGGTGGACGCGGGGGAGGGATGACGACGACGATGGGTGACGGTTCGTCTTTGACTCGAGCGGTGTTGCACGACGTCGGGACGCAGGAGGGCGCTCGGTCGATCGAACGGGCGATGGAGACGGAGAGGGGGGGGGGGAGGGACGTCGGAGTGGCGTGCGCGGAGGAATCGTCGCGGGACGGGGGAGGGGGTCGAGCGAGGGTTGGCGGCGGCGGCGCGCGCGTGCGAGGACGCGTTGCGGGCCGCGAACGCGCGAGACGTGAGGAACGAGTTCGCGTCGTTGGGACTCGGGCGAAACGCTTCGGTGAAGTGTGAAGGCATTAGAAATGCGATGGAATCCACGGAGGGGCGCGAGATCTATACGAATTTATCGCACACGCACGGGAAGCGGGCGACTCGCGTTGACTTTGCGCGCGTTCGAGGCGCGGACGTCATCGCCGTGTGCTGCGGAGAAGACGTCGAGAAGATTCACGCGTCGAGGAAAGAAATTTTCGTCGGATCTGTGGTCGTGTGGGACGTGCGTGACACGGTGAACGAGCTCGCGATTCTCGAAGCGCGAAGCGAGGTGACGTGTTTCGCAATTACAGATGACGGACGAGTCGCCGGCGGCTTGGCGAACGGTCGCGTTGCGATGTGGGAACTTCCCCGTTCGGCGACGAAGCAGAGCGCGACAAATATTTGCAGGTCCAACGAACGCGATCGAGCGCCGTTGATATCGAGCGACGCGCACGATTGCGCCGTGTTTGACCTAACGTGGGTCGGCAGGTTTGTCGTTTCAGTCGCCGGTCGTTGCGCGCAGATTTGGGATGTCGATGGCGGATGTTGGCGCGTCACGAAGACGATTGAGATTGGATTTCACGTAGATTCATTCTCGACGTCGGATTTATCGACGAACATTTTACTCGCGTCGTCTACCGGTGACTTTGCAGTTCTGCGGAACGACGAGTTTGAACTACAAGTCAAACCATCCACACCGACTCGAGTCGTGTCCGTCACGCAGTCGCCGTACTATGAAGACATCGCTCTCGTGATCGGCGACTACTCGTTCCGCATACAAAACATCAACACTGGAGAAATATTACACACCAGTCCGAACGTGGACTGTGGGCTAATTGCCGGTGCTTGGTCTCCAAAGCCAAACATCTTGTTCATCGCGAAGGCGGATGGGTGCGTCGACGTTTGGAATTTGATGGAAAAGACGCATGAACCCGTCATCAGCGTCGCGACGACTTCCGCGGCGATATCAATCGTGCGACTGTGTGCATTCAAGGCGTCGGGTACGCACGTGATCGCGATTGGGGACGATGTAGGCTCTCTCCACACGTGGCGCCTGTCCAGTGGAATTTCGAACGCGTCAAACAAGGAGATTCGGTTTTCGGAGTCATTCTATCGTCGCACAAAAATCAACGAGTCTTAATTTCTAGTTTCGTTTTGTTCAACACTGTGTTCAACTCTCCATCGCGTCGTTCGCTTCTTGATCGTCCATCTCGGCTTGAATCGCTCGGAGAAACTTCTCTAAGTCGGCGACGCCCGACTCCTTTAGACCAAACTGCGTCATGTCCATCTCGCCGCTCTGGATGGCGTGACTAAACGCTTCTAATTGGCTTCGGAACTGAGGTGTACGAATTAGCTCCTCCAGATCTTCCGTCTCGCGATGCTCTTCCGGGAGATACTCGAGTAATCGGCCTCGAATGGACTCGTCTCGGAGAAGAGGACCGACGAGCTCGGGAGTCAAGATCTCGGGCAACCCGACCGGAGGAGTCCTCGGCGTCGCGCCGCCGAGATTGGCGAAAACACCCTTCAACGCATCGCTAGTTACGATCGGAGTGAAGTTCGCCGCGCTTGCGGGAGTTCGCATGCCCTCCCCGTCCTTGGCCGGCGCCGCTGGAGTCTCCGCCGGTGGCATGTTCGGCGCCGGCGTCGGCTCCACCGGCGAAGGAGCCGCCATCGCCGCCGCATTCACCAGCGCCGGGGTCGTCCCCGGAATACTCGGCGTCGTCTCGGTCCCTTCATCCGGTGCGTCTTCCATCGTTGCCTCTGCGTTCGATCTCTCCTCGCCTCGCCCGAGCGCTGCCATGACGTTGGTATTTATGAGCCGGTTACACTTCATCAACATCGCCTCCTTGTCCGCGTCTTTCGGCTCCTGGAACCAAAAGTACATGTCTCGATCTCGTTCCTCGAGAAAGCTCAGGGCGAAGCATCCCGGCTGCTTCATCGTCTTCAAGACCGCTTCATCTGGTAAGATGATGAAGTCTTCCTCCGCCTCGAAACCGGTGTTCGCTTCTCTCGGTCCCCACTGAATCTGTTTCAGCGTGTCGTCCAGGGCGGCTTGGATAATTCTCAAAGTACCCTTTCTCACGTCCGCGCGCATGGTGGTTCCGTCTCGTCGTAACAACCCGCACTTGATCTCGCTCAAGATGACCTCACCGTTCGTTCCCGTCGACACGCCGTCGACTCTGTTGAGGGTGAAACCGCCGTCCGAGCCGTCGTTCCCGCCGAAGAAGTTTGGCACGGAGTCCATGATCGCTCGTTCGTCGCCACCGCCTCGATCGTGAATCGATCGACGCGCACTGCGGACGACGACGCGCGCTCGAGGCGTCTCGGGCGCGCGCAGACAGCTCGACGGCTTTGAAAACGCACACGAAGACGCGATCGGGCGATGCCGAGGGTGGATCGAGGGTGTGCAGCTGAGACCTAGTGTGTAGGCGAACAGTCTGATTTGAACGCCATGGGCGAGGCCGCGCGCGCGCCGGGGGGCGAACGCAGCCGAGACCGCGCGCGCGTCGTCGCGCGATCGAGCGCGAGGGAATCGCATGAAGCGTTCAGACGCACGCGCGCGCATCCCGCGCTGGGTCCGAGATGGACGCCGTGGATGATGGTTTTGGTTTACGTCGGCTCGCCTTTACAAAAACGCGCGAGTCGAATTACTAAGCCACCCGACGCGATCTAGAACACCTCCAAGACTCTAACGACGCTGAGACTTACTTCTTCCCAGCCGCTTTAAGGCTGCCCTTCTTCGCGTACTTTTGGTTGCGAAGGAACTTCGGATCCATCTGTGAGAGTGAGAACGAGCGCGGTCGGTCAGTACTGGACTTTTGAGGATAACGACGGTGAGCGCGCTCGCGTTCGCGGATTCGCGTTAGAGAACGCCAGTCGACCGAACGTACCCCCTTGGTGGACGGCGTCGTCGGCTTCTTCGGCTTCTTGATACCTACGCGGGAGAAAAACACGTCTCGGTCAGCCTTTGCACTCTTGAGGTATTATTCAGTGGGTCAGGGCTCAACCGCGTTTGGATCCGTTCGTCCCGAACGGCGCGACCGAAGCAGGCGCTCGCAAGAAAGACGATACGATCGATCGAAAACGTTTTCTTTCGACGCCGACGTCGTCGCGCGCGCGAGCGCACTGTCGGCGATCGTGACCGAGTGAGAACGCGTCGGACGTCGCGCGCGTGATTCCACGCTCACGGGCAAGGCGGCTGCATCGCGGTCGTCGCGCACGCACCGTTGCGGTGGTTCTTGTACGACTGGTTGTGCGCGGTGTGGTTGGTGGACTTGGCCATCTTCCGACTATCGACGCTCTGGGCTAGTTCGCGCGCTCGAAAAGACGGACTGCGGCGCGAGCGCGCACGAGGTCGTTCGATTTCGACGAACCTCTTTGAGCTCACTTTTAGTCCATTTTCATGAGTGATGACTCGCCGATCGCGTGACTCTTTCTCAAGCCCTAATCACGAAAACTCCTCGAGGTTCGCGCTCACGTCGCCGCATCCTCCTTTACGCGCCGCGTCTCCGTAGGAAACATGGCCACCAAGAACGCCCCGAGAACGGTCAAGGACGTCCCCGCGCAGGAGTTCGTCGTCGCCCTCGCGCAGTACTTCCGCTCCACGGGCAAGGTACGTTGTTTGATAACGACGCGATCGACGCGATCGAGCTCGACGCGAATCTCACGTATATCGTCGTTGGAGATGCTCGAGCGAGCGCGTGACGATCTGTTCGACGTCCGCGATCACTCTGAGAGATTTCGTTTGGTTCTGTGGCGTCTTCATCGACGTTGCGGAGCCGTCAACGTCGTCGCAACGGGGGAGAACATGCGCGACGGCGCCCTAGAGCTCTAGGGCTACGCGCGTCGTTCACGTGCCCTTCGCCTGAGCCCGTGCGACGTCGACGACGAGCGTGGCCGCGAATGATCTTACGTGATCTTCGTCACACGTTTGTTTCTCACGATCGTCAATCGACTCGTCCTCGAAGCGACGAGAGCGTGGTCGTCGATGGTCGATGGGTTACCATCGACCTGCGACAACCCTCTCTGGGCGGAGTGAGCTGCTTTCGCGTGAAGTGCGTTTTGGACTATATCGAGACTGACGGCGCGATTGCTTAATTGATAAACAGATGGAAGTCCCGCAGTGGGTTGACACCGTGAAGACGGCGACTTACAAGGAGCTCGCACCGTATGATCCGGATTGGTTCTATATTCGTGCCGCTCCGTCGCTCGCAAGATCTACGTGAACGGTAACATGGGTGTGGGCGCTTTGCGAAAGTCGTACTGCGGCGCCGGGAACAGAGGCACGCGCCGTCACAAGCATCAAATTGGTTCCGGCTCTGTCGCTCGCGCTGTGCTCAAGCAGCTCGAATCGATTGGCGTCGTGGAGAAGGACACCAAGGGTGGTCGACGCATCACGCCGAGCGGTCAACGGGATCTCGACCGCATCGCCGGTCGCGTGAGCGTTCCGTCTTTCTAGACACTTGATCGTACATTAATCTCGTCTCGTTCGGTAGCTCTTTAGGAGGTTAGCTCTTTGATATATCAGCGCGATGAGATGAACCAAGCGAAATAACCAAATAACCACGCGGACTCTTGAACGCAGCCATGACGAAGAAATCAGGCACCGCACCTCACTTGCGACTCCCCTCGTTCGACGCGTTCGCTTCGTCGCTCGATGCGATGACGGTGGAGGCGTTGGGGGACGACGCGTACTACGCCTCCTGGTTCGATGACTCCGACGACGCAGAGAACGACGACGACTACGTGACGAACGCAGACGACGCGGACGACGCGGACGACGGATTTCCAGATCTCGGCCTGCGCGAGGGACTCCCTTCGGAAACGTGTAGCGCGTCCAGGAACTCCGTGTACGTCGTGTACGAACCGGGAGACGACATCAAGGGGAGAAGAGAGTTAATCAACCGAGCGTGCGGAGTGTTAGGGACGAGCGAGCGAGACTCAGAGGCTTTACTTCATTTTCACGCGTGGAACTTGGAGGACGCTGTTACAAGTTGGTTTGAAAACGAAAGAAAGGCGCGCGAGGCGTGCGGACTGAGCGATCCGGATGCACAGACGAGCGAGGGAGGGATGGCAACGACGACATGCAACATATGCTTCGATGACTTCGAGCCGAGCGAGCTGGTCACCGCGGGGTGTTCACACGCCTTTTGCACGGGTTGCTGGGCAGGATACATCGCTAGCAAAATTGGAGAGGGGCTGAGCGTCGTTGACACGAGGTGTCCGATGACGAAGTGCCCGATCAAAGTTGGCGAGGCGATGATGCGTCGATTTCTCAACGAAGACGATGCAAAAAAGTTCGATGTCTACTTGGGGAGATCCTTTGTTGAGAGCAACGTGAAGATTCAGCCGTGCACGGGCATCGACTGCGAGCGCTCGATCGTTTTCGAAAACCTGCCCACGAATCCGGTGGCGGTGAATTGTACGTGTGGCAAAGTGTTCTGTTTCTCGTGCGGTGGCGATACGCATCATCCAATACCGTGCAAAGTTGCGAGCGAATGGACAAAGAAAATTACGTTGGATGGCGCCAACTCAGAGTGGATGCTTGTGAACACCAAACCTTGTCCGAAGTGCCAGCGACCGATCTTGAAGAACGGCGGGTGCATGCACATGCAATGCTCTCAGTGTCATACCTCTTTTTGCTGGCTTTGTAGTTCACCGTGGGATGCGGGACCATACGCGTGTTCCAAGCGCTGCAACCAATACAAAAGGACAGAATCAAACAGCAACGAGAATAGGAAAAAACGAGCAAGGGAGTCCCTGGAGCGATACGTGTTTTACTATGAGCGTTATAGGGCGCACGAAAACTCGGGTAAAAAGGCGCTGGAGGACGTGGACAAATTCAAGTCATCCGCGCTCGGCTTTTTGATCGAGTTGCAGCGCACCAGCGAAACGCAGGTTGGTTTTGTGATGAAAGCGCTGAAGCAAGTGTCAAGCTCCCGTCAAATTTTAAAATGGACGTACGCATACGCCTATTTCGAGTTGGCAGACGATGTGCGAAAGAAAAATTTCTTCGAGCACGTTCAAGGCGAGATGGAGCGCGCGCTCGAGTTGATCTCAAGAATGATAGAATTAGACATCAAGGCATTTTTGCCGCCGGATCCCGACACGGAAGACGACGAAAAAGTGGCTCTGGAAAAAGCTATGGCGTACCGATATCCACCCGAAGAGCAAGACAAGCTTGAAAAAGCCTTCGAACAATACAAGACTCTTCTGATCGATCGCACTGCCGTTCTCCGCAAGTCGTGCGATACGTTATGCATAGAGTTGGAGAACGGTTTATTGGGCATGTCAACGCCCATCAAAGGATCTCAACAGGACGCATGAATCGGTGCGCCGCGATACATCTGTAAGATACGATTTGTTAAAGTAGCAGCTCACACTCTCACATCACACAAACTCTATAGATTCTAAACCTACGCCGCGCTCTTGACCTTGCCTGCGATGATGATCAGGGGCAAGTCCAAGTTTGCATCGAGCAACTTGATCCCCTCAGCCACCTTGACGTCGCGAATTCGGATGATCTTACCCGCATCCAGCGCAGAAACGTCAACGGTGAACTTCTTCGGAATGGAATCGCTGCGACACTTCACCGGCACCGTCTTCCTCAAGATTTGCACGAAGCCGCCGCGCTTCACTCCGGGCGAGACGTCCTCGCCGAGCGTCTCCACCGGCACCCGCACGCGCACCTCCGTCTCCGGCTCCACCTCCAAAAAGCACACGTTCTCCACCGATTTGTTATACGCGTGCATATGCACCTGTTTTGCCAGCGCTCGAACGATTCGCGGCGTTCCGTCTCCGTCCGTGACTTCGAGCTCGAACACCTCGCACTGCGTCCCCGCGAGCGTGTGTCTTCGCACCGCCGCGTTGAGCTCTCTCTCGCTCGCCGTCAACAGCGTCTTCTCGACGCTTCCCGGTCTGAACAACACCGCCGGTACTCTCCCCTCCCTGCGCGTTCTCCCCGCGATTCCTTTCCCAGTCCCCGCTCGCGTCTCGCACGTCAAGCGCTCGAACGACGACGACGTCGAGGGTTCGCTCGTTCGATCCCCGTCCCCGTCGCGCGTCGTCGTCGCGAACGACGCGAGCGGCGTCCGCGCGCCCCCCAGCGCGCGCTTCACGAGCGCTCGTCCGAGTGCACGCCCTCGCATCGCTCGAGCGTCGAACTCCGTGGACGATCGATCTGCTCGCTCGCGCGCGAGGCGTCGAGGGCGCGGTGGGACGCGGACGCGACGGACGCCGACGCCGCATGTCCTCGGCGCCCTCGAGCGACCGCGCGACGGACGCGCTCGAGACGGCGCTGAGTGAATTAAAATCTCTCCCAAAGAATCGATCGGTGCGGGCGACGGGGGCGCGCGCGCGCGCGAACGCGCGAGCAACGAACGGGGGCGCGCGCGAGCTCGGGACAACGACCACTGACGGCGCCCGTCGGACGACGACGAGCAGGTGTACGAGAAGCGAGGCGACGTGTACTTTAAGAGCGATAAAAAGCGAGCGACGACGAACGTGAAGCGCGCGATCGAGGGCGCGAAGAGCGCGTAGGAGGGACGACGAGGAGCGAGACAAACCGTCAGGCCGGAGCATGACTGGCGAACGGGCGAGAGCGGACGGGTCGACGTCCAGGGCGAACGCGGGGGGCGTTCCGTCGGGATCGAAGCGAGATGAGATCGATCGTGTGCGGAAATCGCTTCCGATAGCGCTCGCGAAGACGCGATTGATGGAGGAGATTAGGAAGAGCGAGACGTGCATCATCATCGGCGAGACGGGGAGCGGAAAGACGACGCAAATTCCGCAGTACGTGTACGAGGACGAGACGCTCACGAACGGGCTCATGATCGGGGTGACACAACCGAGACGAGTGGCGGCGGTCTCTGTCTCGCGCCGCGTCGCCGATGAAACTGGCACGGAGCACGGGAAGCTCGTCGGGTACGCCATTCGGTTCGAGGATGTGTCGAGCGAAGAGACGCGCATCAAATTTCTTACGGACGGTATGCTCCTCAGAGAGTCGGTTATCGATCCTTTACTCTCCAAATATGGGGTCATCATGATCGATGAGGCGCACGAGCGCACGCTTCAGACGGATTTCTTGCTCGGCACGATTAAGGGGGTGCAGAAGCTGCGGAGGAAGTCGGTTGAGGACGCTCGTGGCCGAGTGCTGCCGCCGCTACGGGTCATCGTCATGTCTGCCACGCTCGAGGCTTCGACGTTCAGCAAATTTTTCGACGGAGCACCCGTTGTCTATTCTCGCGGGCGAACGTTTCCGGTCGACATGTTCTATACCGAGGAACCCGAGGAGGACTACTTGGACGCGGCGATGTGGACAGTTTTGCAAATCAACAAAGAGGAGGCGCCCGGAGACGTGCTCGTGTTCTTAACCGGTCAAGAAGAGATCGAAACCTTGGGTAAAATGCTTCGCGAGAGAGCTTCGAAGCTTCCCGCGAACGTGCCGACGCTGAACGTCGTGCTTTTATTCGCCGCTCTACCGCCTGAGGAACAGATGAGAGTCTTCGAGCAAACGCCTACGGGAACGCGCAAGATCGTCCTGGCGACGAACATCGCGGAGACTTCGCTTACGATCAACGGTATTCGATACGTCGTAGACTCTGGGTTGAGCAAGATGCGCACGTATCACCCTCGAAGCGGTGTGGACGAATTGTTAGTCAGCCCCATAGCGCAGAGCCAGGCGCAGCAGAGAGCGGGTCGTGCGGGACGAGAGGCGCCTGGGAAGTGTTTCCGCCTCTACACAGAAGATGTCATGCCGAGCCTGCCAAAATACGTGAAACCGGAGCTGTTGCGCACAAACTTGAGCGGGGTCGTTTTGCAGCTGAAGGTACGGATCGAATCGTTCGCATTGACTGCTTTTCTCCTGAGTTGAACAATTTAACTAATTATTTATTTCTGTGCAGGCCATGAATGTGGACGACATTTTATCGTTTCCTTTCATAGATTCGCCCCCTAAAGAGGCACTGTTACGCTCGCTTGAATTGTTGTACGCACTAGATGCTTTAGACGACGAGGGGAAACTGAACGACGTCGGACGAAAAATGGCGAGATTCCCACTGGAACCAATGGCTGCGCGTTGCGTAATCGCAGCCGAAAAGGAGGGATGCACGATCGAGACACTCGCGATTCTCGCCATGCTATCGACGGACAGTGTGTTTTACTTCTCTAGAGACTCTAACGGGCAGAAGAACGTCGCCAGGCACAAACTGATGCGAAAGGTGAGCATGTTTCAGAAATAATTAATTATATCTTTTTGATAGAATTATTTCAGGAGGGAGATCATTTGACGCTTTTGAGAGTTTTCAACGAGTTTTCGGCCTGCAGCGCGAAACGAAGTCGCGATTGGTGTCGAGAACACGAGGTGAATCACCGAGCTATGACAAAAGCGGCCAAAATCAACGAGCAATTGACTCGTTCTGCTTTAACGCTTGGAATTAAATTAAAATCATGCGATGACAACTTTGATGCCGTACTACGTTCGCTTGTAGCCGGCTTTTTCATGAATAGCGCATCTAAGGACATGGACGGAGCGTACAAAGTGTTTACGACGGGTCAGAAGCTCACGATTCATCCGAGCTCGGTGATGTTTCAGTCGCCACCTGAGACGGTGCGAATTATTATTTTTTCTTCATTAATTAATTGGTGCTAACTTTTTGCTTTTCACGAGCAGATTCTCTTCAACGAATTAGTAAGGACCAGCAAAATGTACGCTCGAGATGTTTCGAGCATCAAGCGGTCGTGGCTGTCGGAGTTGGCGAGCAAAACGTTCGCAAAGCGCGCAAGGCCGCAATAGAGTGATTAATTCATTTATGACTCTACAACTTTCCCACGTCCATGCCGGGATCCGCCATTCCTATGATTTTCTTCATCCTGTTCACTTCTCTCTTCGCGTCCGAGTTATTCGGCTCGAGTCTGAGCGCTTCTTCGAAATCCATCAATGCCTCGAGGTAGTTGCCCCCAACTGATCTCGCGGTGGCTCTCCGCAGGTACGCCTTGGTGTATTTGCGGTCAAGCTTGATGGCTGTCGTGCAGTCATCCTCACAGAGCTCGTAATTTCCGAGCTTCAGATGCGCCATAGCTCTGTTCGCCACGTAAACGGGGTTTTTCGGGTTCTTGCCAATCGCGACGCCGTAGTACTCGATCGCGTCCTGATACTTGCCTTTCTTGAGCGCCTCGTTCCCTTTTGCCTTCTCCGCGTCTCCGGGTTCCCGAGGAGGATTCAAACGCAAGAGCTCAGCTTCTAAAATATCCGGATACGCGTCCACTAGCTCGACCACGAGATCGCGCGCGGCATCCATCAACATTCTATCCGTTTGGTATCCACCAATCAGTGACAGGCCCTGCGGTCCCTCCACGTTTGGTGCTATGAGAGGAATCGATACCTGAGGTAAGCCGCACAAGCTAGCAATGCATGTCAGCTCAAAGCACTTCTTTCGCCATTCCTCCGTCGCCTTCTCGCCCAATCCACGCTCAGGAGCCTTACCCGGCGTCGTCGGAAGCACTAAAACCACCCCGTTGTCCAACAGGCGATCCATGGTCTCTCGAACTTCCTCGCGAATCTCCTTGAACAGCTCAACTTGCGTGGGACTCAACTTTGCCGCCGCCTCCAACCTACCTTCAACGGCGGGATCGAGTACGGGCTGTTCTTTCTTGTACCAGGGCCCTAAGTTCTCCCAAATCTCCGCCCCCATGGTCACTCGAAGCACCTCTCTGAGGCAATCCAGCCCGCAGTCTTCGCGTCTGCCGACCAGAGCTTGAAATTTCGGACAACCGACGAGCAAGTGTTCGGTGAGATTCATGCGCCTGAATTTCCCACGATCGATCTCATTGAGCGCCGCGACGGCGGCCACCGCGGCGCACTGCGCGTGCGGTGAACTTCGCTTATCGCTCACCGAGTCTTCGAGCAAGTACCAGGCGCTCGGCTTTGTCGGCGCGTGCTCATCCGCCGACGGCAGGAGGACGTCTCCCACGCGCCGCAACACGTCGATGGATCGGGCGAACCAGCCGACGGTGTCGAAACTCGGCGCCAAGGCCTGCACACCTCGCATCGACACCAATCCATGACTCGTACGAATCCCAAAAACGCCGCAGTAAGACGCCGGAATGCGCACCGATCCCCCGGTATCCGTGCCCAACGCGAAGTCGCACCCGCGAAGCGCGCCCGCGCACGCCACCGCGGATCCCGACGACGACCCTCCCGGGATCAGATTACGCGCTCTCGGGTTTATCGGTGTCCTGTAATGTGGATTCTCTCCGTTCACCGCGTACGCGAGCTCATCCATGGTCGTCATTCCGATCGCGCTCGCGCCCGCGTTCAGCACGTCGTCCACGCACTCGGCGTTTCGTTTCGGCGTCTCGCCCGCGGTCGCCTCGAACGCCGGACTCCCGAATCCACACCTCCGTCCTCGCACATCGAATATATCCTTCACCGCGAACTTCATCCCTCGCAGCGGCCCGCTCTCGCGCCCGTCCATCGTCGCGTCCCGTTCGCTCTCGACGAACGCCCCGAGCTCATCATCCGCGCCCGCGTCTCGCCCCCTCCTGCGTCGTCCCGCGCGCGCCGTCGCCCCCTTTCGCGTCCTCGATCGCGTCAACGCCCGCGCGAGAAGTGTACCGATCGCCACGACGACGGTCGCGATCGCTCGTCCGCCCATGTCGCGTCCACGCGCTCGAGCGTGTGACGCCCGCGTCGGTCCATCCACTTCCATCCGGGCGTCTCTCGACCTATCCGCGCGAGTGCGTCGCGCGCGCGATCAGTGATCGACACGCGCGCGCGCGTCGCGGACGATGGAGCCGGAGAAGCGCGCGCGATCGTCCCTCGGCGTCGCGCGCGCGTCGAGACCGACGATCGAGCTCGGGAAACGCATCGATGCGAACGTGGAACCACCGCCGTTGACTCGAGCGGAGGCGAGGGACGGCGAACGGTTTCCCACGGAGAAGCTCACGCGAGCGTTGATACGGGAGGGATGGAGCGAGAACAAACGGCGAGCGCTGGTGATGAAGAGCACGGGGGACGACGGAACGATGGTGAATCCAATGGCGCTGCGAGAGACGCTGCTGCGCTTGGCAAACTCGGAGACGCTGCGAGAAATCAGACGACGGGTGAACGAGACGGCGAAGGAAAAACGCAGAACGCCAGAAATTGGGGCGAGGGATAGGTCGGAGTACGGGCGTGGGATGACAGAGGCGGACTGTAAGCCGTGGAGTGCGCCGGAACTCGTGCACGCGAGCGCGGACGACGTTGAAGCGTTCTTCAAAGACTTGGCGAGCGAAGTAGAACTGAGCGAGCTCGAGCAATTCGTCCCGCACGGGGTGCGAAAGCGAAAGCTGATCGAGAATCTCCACGCGTATCGGGTTTCGTCGCATCGAGGAGTGTGGATGGTGAAGATTGTTTATCTCGCGCAGTACAAGAGAGATGTGGATGCGTGTCGAAACGCTTGGACGGAGGACATCCTCGGGCACGCGCTCGATTCACTTCGAGACGCGCTTTTGACACCCAAAAGCGCCGAGGATCAAGAAACGGAGCTGAAGTGCGTCTTCGGATTGTTGAATCACTCGATTCAGGAGGATTTAGTCGATACTGCAAAGATTTTTGACGAGGTGCTACGTTTCGTGCACGAAAGGAGTTTGGCGGCGTCGAAGTCGTGTTCGGGAACGGCGGCGCTCGTTTTGGCTCGGTCGATGGCCGCTACGTTAACCGCTCTCGTCCCTCACGCGTCGCAGTCACACGAAGATTCGATCAAGTTGGCACAAAAAGTTGCCGTATGTCTGGAAGGTGCTGTGAGCAATGGAAGCGCACGGGCGGACGGTCACCTTGTGACAAGACTCAGTGAGGTTATTGCTTCTCTCGGGTCTGTTAATGCTGACGCTTTTATTTCTGCTCCGCGTGAGCAAGGTCTAGACGTCGTCCAAAAGTTGCGCACGAAAAGTAAGAGGCGCCAAATGCCGTTGTCTCATCGGCTGTGTCAAGTCATCGATGATGTTGAAAAACGTGTGCAGTCACTCACGCATGCGGCTAGTCCGGCGGTGATTGCCATCAAGGTGCACAATCTCGTCAAGCTCTTGAACGAGGTATTGGACAAATCTGGGGATGAAGCTATGATGTCTGAGCTCTCACAAAAGTTCATAAACGCGCAAGAGGACGGCGAAGTTGCGCGGAAGGCGATGGTGAATGTTGCGTGTAGCTGGGCCGTTGACGCATCTGATGACGCTGTGAACGAACGTCAACGAGTGACTCGCGTCTTCCTAAATGAGCTCACCCAGTCACCACGTCCTCTCATCCTGCACTGGATCAAAGAAAACTCTGCAAATTTGAGACAGGAGGATGACAAAATTGGTCGCATATCTGGTTTGCTTATTCAGCTCCTGCAAGGCGACGTTATCAGGATGCAGCAGTTGTTGGATTTTATCATCGCAGAAGGCATATTAGAAGAAAGAATATCGCACGACCTATCGATGGCATTTCACCGATACTTGAGCGATATCGTGAAGGATGACAATGCGAAGCGTGAGATTTTGGATGACTCAACCGCTCAAACGGCTCGACAACTCATTGGGTCGGAAAGTGAGAAGGAAAATACAAAAGTGGTCGTCATACCGGCTACAAACGTCTTGGACTTTAGTAGTGATGAGGAACGGCTTCTGTGCACGTCATTTGCGGAGGTTAGCTATGCTAATTTGGCCTCAAAGGTTGCTGAGTTAAAAGGCGCTCTCAATGCGTCTGCTATTTCGCACAAAACTCTCGGTCGCGTTCTCACCGTCTGTTTGATGCACGATGCGACAAAATTAGGCTTGTTCGCGGAAATCGTGGGTGACATGGGACCTGAAGTGACAAAAGACGTGCTCTCGTACGTCAGCATGGACGTCTTGAGCGTGGAAAATTTGGAGAATACCAACAGTATCTTCAACTGCGCCCATTGGAGAATGTGTGCAGCTTTTGATCGCTGGAAATTCGCGCGAAGTTTGGTCGACTTTCAACTATGCCTCCTTCACAACGTCCCAAAGGGTAAGCGGGCGGTTGCTGAGGGTCTTGTCGAAGCGAACACGACGCAACTCGTCCAGCTCGCGAAGTCTACAAATATTGCGCACAAGTGCCTTCACATTTGGACGCGGATCTTGGTGGTAATTCCACTGATCGGTTACGTCTTAATGTCCGCCTCTGCTTCAAACAAATTTTCGCAGTTGATCCTGGATGTCCTTGACTCAATCATCGGCAAGACGGTAGTTGAAGAGTCTGCCGAAGACATCATCGCCGAATCGGACATGGGCGAAACGCTGGTGGATCGTCTTGTCGCTCTGTTCTCTGTCGTCTCTGTCGGCCAGATCCCGAAATGGGCGCCAGTGGTACCCAAATTACCTTTTCGCGAACTCTCATCCGTCAAACTTGCGCTTTCGAAGTCGATCGAATCGAAAAGCATCGCTGGAATGGTATGTGTTCGACTGCAACGAGCCATCAGTTTGCCGCTTACAAAGCTTCGCACTCGTAGCGTCAATCCTTGGAAGATATTGGCGAGTGGAGCGTCGAGCGATCGGTCGAAACTAAGTGATGCCGAAAAGGCCGAATTCTGGCTCCAAGGTACAGTGAGACGACCGGGAGGAAACCTCGCATGGCAAAATTGCAATGCGGAACCAACATTTATCACAGAAAACAAAATATTGAGTTGAAATTAGAGACTAGGCTAGGTAGCTATTAGGATGAATAGGAATCAATTAGAGCTTTGACATCGTCTTCTTCGTCACGACGCGTCCCTTGTGGCCGACCACGGTGGTGTTCGGCGGCAAGTCATGCATGAGCGCCGCGCCCGCGCCAATTTTACAATCATGTCCGACGGTAATGTTTCCGAGCACGCTCGCGTTCGAACCCACGACGACTCGTTTACCGAGCTTGGGATGGCGGTCGCCCCTAACCTTTCCAGTGCCACCGAGGGTGACGCCGTGCAGGAGCGTGCAGCCGTCGTCGACGACCGCCGTCTCGCCGACGACGACCCCGTGTCCGTGGTCTATCATGATTCCTCTTCCAAACTTTGCAGCTGGGTGCAGATCCATGTTGAAAACCTCCGAGACCAAGCTCTGCATCTTGCACGCCAAAACTTTTCGGTGATGACCCCAGAGCCAGTGAGAGACGCGCTGGGCCTGTAAGCCCTGAAACCCCTTGAAGAAGCAGAATGCGTGCGTGTACGAAGGACACGCCGGGTCCCGCTCGACGATAGCCTTCAAATCCTCCCTCGCCGCCTCTGAGATCGAACCCGTCCCCGGTCCGTTCTGCACGCGATTCCCCTCCTCATTCGTCGCGTTGAGCGCCTCCATGATCAAATCGTTCCACTGTCCCTGAAGTATCGTCGCGTTCGCGATTTTAGACGCCACCAAAAACGCCAACGCGCGCTCAAACGTCGGCTGGTTCAGAATCGTCGCGTACACGAACCCCCCCATGAGCGGCTCCTTTTCCACCAACTCCTGCCCTCCCTGTCGCAGCGAGGCCCATATCTCGTCCCCGCTCGACGCCCGCGTCGTCGACGTCGCGCGTTCCATCGCCACCTTGCTCAGGTCGATGCGCGTGCGCGACATGTCACCGTCCTCCCGCGTCCGCGTCTCGCGCTCGAGCGTCTCCGCCACCACCGTCGCCGGGCGACGTCCTCGCGCGCCTCTCGCGCGACCGATCGACCGATCGTAGCCTCGGTTCCCACCGCGCGCGTCGACGCGAGGACTCGAGTCGCTTCGTGTCATGCGTCGAACGGGGGCGCGCATCGATCGAGACCTGATCGATTTAGGGTTAAGACCCCAAACCCTACCGTCTCGACGTCTCGACCGACGCGCGCGGGACGTCGACGCCGCGTCCGCCGACGCCGCGTTCGATGGCGTCCACGGCCATGGCGTCGAGGGCGACGTCGTCCACGGCGGTGCGGTGTGGGAGACGCGGCGCGCGCGCGACGGGGGGGCGCCGGGGCGCGAGGGCTGGGAAGACGCGCGCGGGGGCGTCCGAGCTCGCGGCGGTGGACGCGGTGATCGATCTCTTGCTCGAGGCGAAGGACGAAGAGGAGCTGGCGAAGACGGTGGCGGAGAACGTGCTGGCGTTCGATCAGCAAATGTGGATGCGATTCGCGTCGAGGAGCGACGGGGCGGAGACGGCGGAGGAGAAGACGCGGTTGATGGAGGCGGCGGGCAAGTGCATGAAGCTCGTCGAGGCCATGGTGGAGCGAACGGAGAGCACGATCGAGGAAGCGAGCTCTGGGGTGCAACAGGTGGTTGGCGCCGCGGCGGATCCCGCGAGCGGAGAGTTTGACGTGCCGCTCAAGGCGGATGCGCTCGAGCGGATGAAGCGCGCGCTGGAGACGGTGGCGGTGGACGAACGCATGTTGAACACCATCTACGCTTGGATTCGTAAGTCGGACGAAAACGGTCTCGATGGTATGGTGCACATCCTTCAACGGTTGCTCCAGCTCTACGCCGCGCGGGAGTTGGACGAGAAGAAGACCCCGCTCGACACGGTTATTCGCGCCACTGCCGAGGAATGGACGATGCACTTCATCGATGTCTCGAAGGACGGTTACAGCGAGACCGCGTTCGTGAAGGATCTTCAGCGACGCATGGAAGGCGTCGTACTCAATCTTCCCAACGGCTCCTACGCGCAGCGCGTGCAAGCGGAGTACTTAAAGGAAATTGAGGACCGGGGCAAGGAATTCTTCGCCAGCCAGCAAGCCTAGACAAAGATTTATTTAATGATAAACAGTCAACTGCTTATTCGTCATGACAAATCTCTATTTTTCATCACCTTCGCTCTCGTCCTTTGACAACTCCCGACCCTTCATCCTGAGTAGTAACGAGTTGCCCATCACACCGAGCGAAGAGAACCCCATGATTGCGCCCGCGACGGAGGGCGTGAGGGACAAGCCGTATGCGGGCAAAAGTGCACCGGCGGCGATAGGTATGCCGACCAGATTGTACCCGAACGCCCACCCTAAGTTTTGCTTGATCTTATTCAACGTTGCTCTGCTCAGATCGATCGCATCGCTCACTTGTGGAAGTCTGTCACCGAGCAAGACGATGGAGGCCACTTCACTCGCCGCGCCAACGCCGCTCGCCATGGCGATCCCTACATCTGCCTGCGCCAGTGCCGCGGCGTCATTGATGCCATCACCGACCATGGCGACGCGCTTACCCTCACGTTGGAATTCTTCCACTAACTCAGCCTTACCAGCCGGCTTCACACCACCGAAGATGAATCTCTCGTCGATGCCCACCAACTTTCCGACGGCTTGCGCTGTTTCGAGTCGATCACCCGAGATCATGATGGTCTGAATGTTCTTATCATGAAGGCGTTTGATCGTATCCATCGCGTCCTTGCGAATCTCATCCTCCATCTCCAGTACTCCCACGATTTTGCCGTCGATACCGACGAACACCGGCGTGCGCCCTGGGTTATCGTTGGAGTTGAGTAGCTCGGCTGGCACGTCTTGGTGCTTCTCATCCTCCACAAAGGCTTTCGTTCCTACGGAGACCAACCTCTTATTCACCATAGCCTTCGCTCCCGCACCTGGGACTTGAATGAACGTTCCTTCCTCGACGTCGTACCTTTGTAATCCACCCTTGTCGGCAGCATCACTTATCGCCAAAGCTAAAGGATGGCGGCAGTTTCTCTCAACCGCTCCAGCAAGCGCGATAATTTCGTCGTCGTTAAAGCCCGCCACCGCTCGCGTATCCGTCAACACTGGCTTCCCAATTGTCAGCGTGCCGGTCTTATCGAAAATGACAGTGTCCAAAGAGCTCGCTTTCTCTAAAATATCTCCCCCACGAATCAGGAGGCCGTGGCGAGCGCCCACGCTAGTGCCGACGAGTACCGCTGTCGGTGTCGCCAATCCGAGGGCACACGGACACGCTACGACGAGAACAGACGCCGTCATTTGAAGAGCAATTAATATCGGAGCGTTAGCGGCCGTGGCTGCGGTCGCAAGCACGCTCGGAAATAGCTTCGTGCCCACTGTGCTCCAAAATGTGAAGGTGACTGCGCTCGCCGCCATCACTCCGTAAACAAATTTCCCTGAGACTTGATCCGCAAGTCGTTGTACCGGCGCTTCGCGTTGCTGTGCAGATTCAACCATGCGAACGATACCGGCAACTTGTGTTTCGTCTCCCGAAGACACGACTTCAATCGTGAGTACACCGTCGCAGTTGACCGTTCCTGCGGAGACGGAGTCTCCCATCGATTTCGGCCGCGGGATGGGCTCACCCGTGATGGCGGCCTCATCTACGGTGCTACATCCGCTCACAACGGTACCATCGATGGGAATTCGATCTCCCGGTAACACGATAATTTTGTCCTTGGGACCGATCACAGAAGTCGGAACGGTACGATAGTATGGTTGGTCGCTGTCCGCCGAACCAGTCGTCGATACCAAGCGTGCAGTCTCCGGCACCAGGTTCAAAAGCGCAGACATATCACTCGTCGCCTGAAGCTTGGCTCGTTCTTCGACTGCACGCCCGAGTAGTACAAACGCGAGCAACATAACGGGCTCTTCGAAGAATGTTGGCCAACCCAACGAGGGAAGCAACATTGCTGCTGTACTCATGGAAAACGACGCAATCGCTCCAAGCGAAACAAGCGTATTCATGTTCGGACCGCCTCTTCGTAAGCTTTGCCAACCGTCAACCAAAATCTGTCGACCAGGTCCAGCCATCGCAAAGATCGAAAGCGTAATGTGCACCGGATTGCTGTGTAAGACTCTGAGCCACGGCGCGCTGGAGTGGAAAAAGTGCGAAAGATGTCCCAACAAGCATGCGCTTGCGAGCGCCCAGGCGACGATCACGCGCTGAGTACTCTCTTTGATTCGTTTCAATCGCTCTTCTCGCTTAATTCTCGCGGCTTCCGCTCCCGTAACGCCCGCGACCGCGACACCGCCGGCGTCTCGAAGCGACGTCGGGAATCCAGCGGCGGTGACAAGGGCTGCCAACTTTGTACCGACCAGCTTAGCGGCTTCTTTGATCGCGTTTTCAAAGTCACTACCCGCGACTTGGGGCACGTCCAAGGTAACTCGCACCACCGCGGACTCATTCGCTAAGTTCACCGACGCCGTACGAACGTCGCCGTGTCCCTCTAATATTTTCCGCACTCGAGCGGCGCAGCTCCCGCAGTGCATTCCGTGCACGTCCAACATCACCACCTCTTCCAACGTCAGTTCACCACGTCCACTCACTCCGACGTAATTGGATTTATCGTGATCGAAACTCGAGGATCCACCGCCTTCGCCACCGTAACCGTCCCCGCCATTCGCACCAGACCCGCCGTCTCCAGATAACGCGAGCGCGCGTCCCGCTCGCCCACTCGCCACCGCCGCCGCGCCTACCATCGCCCACCGCGTTCGCCGATCCGGCCGATCACCATCCTCGCGCTCACACCCACCCCTAGTCGCCCCACATCGCGCGCATCTCGACCCATTCGTCGCTCTCGCGCGCATTCGAGCCAGCGGGTGAAACCGAAGCTCGCGCGTAGACGCGGAGCGCGCGTCGCCTCGCGTCTCCGCGCGCGCACCCGACGACTCCGCGCTCGACGACCCTACGGACCGTAACGTAGACACCACCGTCACCGATCGCGTCGTCGACGACGACGTCGCGCGCGCGTGCGCTCTCAGAGAGCTCGCCTCGCGTTCGATTGAGCCTCGAGCGAACGCGCTCTTTTCGGGCGCTCGACGACGACGTGCGTCGACGCGCGACGCGCTCGCGTTCACGGCGACGCGCATGATGCGTGCGTTGTCGATCGGTCGAACGCTCGATCGCGCGCGACGATGACTGCGGCGCGGGGTGTTCGCGCGCGAGAATCACTTCGTTTCAGGGCGCGTTTGCGTCGCGGCGCTACTACTACAATCTATTCGCCATCGCTGTCGGTGTAATCTCCGAGGAGCCCGGCGAGACCGTTCTCATTCGACGATTTCTCGACCTCGCTCGGTTTCTTCTCAATCGGCTCCTTGATCCGAGCCTTGACGAGCGTCGGCTTCTTCTTCACCACCGCCACGACGGGTTTCGGCGGCTCTTGCGCGGGTGGCGCGTTCTCCACCTCGCGCACCGTCGCGCTCGTCCCTCGCTGTAACGACTTAAATTTCTCCAACTCATCGTTCTCTTCCCTCTTCCGCTTCAACTCCGCCGCTCGGCGTTCGTTTTCCACCTCGTCCAGGAACTCCACCTCATCCGCGTCCAGCGGTCGATTCTTCCCAACCTTCATGCTCGCCCACTTCTCCTGAAACTCCTGCTCTTTGTGTTCCTCACGCTCGGCTAGGATTTGATACAGTGGCTTCCCCGTCTCTCTCCCTTTGTCTCCGCCGCCTCGTTCGCTCTCTCGCATCGTCATCAATTCACTCTCGGTGATGAACTTGCGCTGCACCGCCGCTCGAGCGCTCTCGCTCGTCTCGCCCCCGGTCGTCGACGGAAACACGCTCGCGGTGTCTCGTCCCAGAACCTTCTCCCGATCGAACGTTCGCTCCTCGTCGCGCGCTCGGATCATCGGCACCGAGGTCGCGTCATCGCGCGGTCGCGTCGTCGACATGCCGCGCCGCACTCTGGGACGCTTTTACATTCATTCATGTCCGACGACGACGACGGTGATGCCAACGCCGGGGCGACGACGACGACGACGACGACGACGACGAAAAAGCTCGGGAAGAAGGAACGGATGAAACGTCGAGCGAAAGAGCTCGTCGCGCAGGGCGTGGACGAGGACGAGGCGCGAAAACGATGTGGACTCAACCCACTGCCGAAACCAAAGGCGGCCGACGGAGTGACGACGACGAGAGGGAGCGAGGGAGGAGGGAGGGATCGCGGAGGGACGACGAGCGGGGAGCGAGGACCGTCGCCGGCGTTATTGACGGCGAACATACGAAACGCGCGAACGTTGAGAGAGTTGTACGGGTTGCGGGACAAACACGCGGGTCGGTTGAACCACATTCACGCGAGCGCGATGTGGACGAGCATTGGGAGGTTTGTTTCGGTGGGGGAGGGGGAGTTAAGGGCGCACGAGGAGGCGCACGAGCGATTGGTTCGACAGACGATCGAGCGCGTGGGCGACCGGGGGTGGAAGATGGGGGCGAGGGAGTTGGCGAACGTCGCGCACGGGGCGGCGAAATGCGGACGCGGGTCGACGGACGCGACTTTGATGGAGACTCTGGCGAGGGCGATCGAGGGCGAGCTTGAGCGGTGTAACGCGCAAGAGTTGGCCAATATCGCGTGGGCGTTCGCCAAGGCTGAGCACGCGGACGAGCGTCTGTTTTTGGCCTTGGAGAAGATGGCGTCGACGAAGGCGGAGCAATTCAATCCGCAAGAGTTGACAAATATGACATGGGCGTTCGCCACCGTGGGTCAGGGCAACGCCCGATTGTTCAAGGCTCTATCGCGGTGCGTAGAGCGTCGCGCGGAAGATTTTAGCACGCAAGGGCTCTCCAACACGGCCTGGGCGTTCGCGAAATCTGGTTATGTTGACGCCGGTTTGTTCCGAGCACTGTCACAGTCGGCGCAGCAACGCCTTGATGGTTTCAACGCTCAAGACTTTTCGAATCTCGTCTGGGCGTTCGCAAAGGCGAGCCAATACGACGCAAAATTGTTCACGACGCTGGCGGCGCACGCGGATCGGCATCTGAGCACTCTCAGCACACAAGGGCTGACGAATGCGGTGTGGGCCTTTGCCAAAGCCGGGCACTTGGACGACGCACTCTTCACCGCTTTCGCGAAATCCATCGAGCGACGGATGTCCACAGGAGCAAGCGATTTTAATTCACAAGACATGGCAAACACTGCATGGGCATTCGCCAAGGCTTGTCACCTGGACGACAATCTGTTCACTGCTCTGGCTCGACTGGCCGAGACATGTCTCGATGATTTCAACACACAAGATCTCGTGAACACAACTTGGGCGTTCGCTAAGCTGGGCAAATACGACGAAAAACTGTTTATTGCGGCGCGAAAGTCCATCTTAAACAATCGACTGGATGATCTGGATGCCCCAAACACGGCTAACATCGCTTGGTCGTTTGACAAGGCGAGTCAGCTTGATAAGCGCTTGTTCGATGCCCTCGCGCGCACAGCAGAGGTACGAGCGGATGAGTTCAGTGCGGTTGATTTGGCCAATGTCGCCTGGACGTTTGCAAACACTGGGCAGGTCAACGACAACTTATTTACCGCGCTGGCTCGGAGTGTCGAACGACTAATGGAAGAGTTCAGCGATGAAGAGCTCGACAATTTGGAGTGGGCTTTTGCAAAAGCGGGGCAACAAAGTGTCGTTGAACATCTCAAAATGCAGCGACAAGGTTCGGATGAGATCGACTATTCATCACACAATGTTGATGTGTCAAAATGTGGTAAAATTATAATTGCTGGCGGTGGTATTGGTGGTGCCGCGGCTGCCGTTGCGCTTCAAAGGAAAGGTTTTGACGTGATCGTGTTGGAGTCAGATAAAAGCTTCGACGCGCGTGCACAGGGCTACGGTCTGACAGTTCAAGCGCAAGATGCTATCAAAGCGATGGGGGTTGATATTTCGCACGATGATGCACCCTCCACGTCGCATTACACGTTTTCACCAGACGGGAGCATCATAGGCTTTTTTGGTGAGGCCTTCGGCGCTAAGAGTAAAGATCGTCGAGAATGCCAAAATTCTGGGCGATTCATTCATATTCCTCGACAAGTGCTTCGCAAAAGGTTGATTGAGGCTGTCAAACCGGGTGCGATACGTTGGAACAGCAGACTCGAGAGTTTTACGTCTCGAGAGAACGATAATTCGGTCTCGGTGGCACTGACAGATGGCACAGAGATTGAGGGAGCCCTTTTGGTAGGATCCGACGGAATTTTCTCGTCCGTTCGTCGCCAACTGAACCTTTCCGCGGATCGACTTAATTACGTCGGTCTCTGCGTCGTTCTTGGCATCATCGACGAACAGGTCATGAAGGTACCGCTCGCGCATCGGCGTATTTTTGAAACCGTTGATGGAACCACGCGACTGTACGCAATGCCCTTTACCACTACATCAACGATGTGGCAATTGTCATTTCCGTGCTCCGAAGAAACTGCTCGAAAGTATACCAAAGATGCGGCGAGTCTGAAGAAGGAAATCACGCGCCGCTGCGGGGATTGGCATGACCCAGTTCCGCAAATGTTGAAGAACACTCCTTTGGATTGCATGTCGGGCTATCCTGTTTACGACCGAGAGTTGCTCGAGCCGACGATTTTGCGTCCAGAAGGACAGGAAAGTCGTAGAGTCACGTTGATTGGAGATGCTGCTCACCCGATGACGCCTTTCAAAGCACAGGGTGCGAACCAGGCGATGAGTGACGCCGTGCTTCTTGCCGATTGTTTAGTCGAGGGAGTGCACAAATACGGTCCGAACGCTGGGTTCGAATTCGCTCTGCCAATTTTCGAGCAAAAGATGCTGAGCAGATCCTCCAGAATGGTGGTTGGATCACGCGAAAAGGCTAAGGAGATGCACAGTGCTCTGGCGCTCCAGCCCGCGCGCAAAGGACAGCGTGAAGCTGACTTTGATCAGCAGACAACGATTCGCGTACTCAAGGAAAAGAGAATAGGTGCACAGAATGGCAGTGATCCACGAGGCCTCGACGCGATTGTCGAAGCCGAGGGTATCAACAGTCCGAACAGCGTCGCTTCGGTGGGTACCAAAATCGTCTTTGAGGAGGACAACATTGACGACGACGAGCTGACACAGGGAAAGAAGCGCAAAGCCGAGAAGAAGGAGAAGAAGGAGAAGAAGGAGAAGAAGGAGAAGAAGGAGAAGAAAGAGAAGAAGGAGAAGAAGGAGAAGAGAATCAAGCTCTAGACTGCTATACTAAATGTAAAATTAATTCTTCGCCACCGTACCGGTCGCCTAGGAGTTGAAAGCGTTAATCTTCAAAGCCGTCTTCATCGGCCTCGTCCTCGGCCAAACGGAGCTGTTCATGATAGTATTCAGACTCTTTGAGGGACACGCGCTGCGCTCGCCCTAAGATGAGGCGTATGGCGTCTCTACCATCATCCGCTGGAATTCGTACCACCTCTGGCATGATTCCGTTTGTCGCGAACTCTCGGCGAATGATGTCGTCACTCGAATTCAACGGCGTGGCGTCGATGATGATTTCACTGCCAGTCGTCATCAAATCAGCGGTCTCCGTTATAAAATTCGCCAGACGAGTGTGATCCCAGCCGTGTAAATCTTGCGCCAACCACACCGAGCGCACGTCCGGGCGGTAACCGGCGCGCTCCAAACGATCCTCCAAGTCGCCGTACTCGACGCTTTCTCCCGTGACATCCACCGGTACTCGTCTGTGCGAGCACCCTCGAGACGGTTTCGCCATGACACTCTTCATCACCGCCGCCGTCTTCGCGTGCACGTCTCCGTCCGCGCACTCAAAAATCGCCGTCCCGCTCGGAAACGGCAACCGAAACGCCCTCGTATCCGCTCCAGCCGTGATCACCACGACCTGTCTCGCGATCCCATGCGTTTCCGTACCCTTCTCGTACGCGTTCATCATCGCGCTCAGGCGTCTGAACGCCAACACGTCCATCGCGTGCGCCGCCTCCGCGCTCGTCGTCGCCTCATCCGTCCAATCCTCCGCCCACCCCTCCACCAACGCGTTCGCGTACACGTCCTCATCCCCCCCCTCGATCCGTCGTCGCACCGCGCACATCGCTCTGCGCCACCCCCCCTCGCCCGCGTCGCCGTTCGTCCGTTCCATCGCGCGTCCGTCGCCGTCGACGCATCCCACCGACACGCGCGTCCTCGACGCGCTCCACCGTCTCGTCGTCCTCGACGCCCGCGTCGCGGTCCCACCGCGCGCGCGCGCGGTCGAGGGCGTCGCCGAAGCGTCCCTTCGCCCTTTCCCGGACCACGGTCGCGTCGCCATCGCGCGCGTCGCGCTGTCGTCGCCATCACCCGCGCGATGGTCATCGTCCAGGGTTCATCGACGCCGATGCCGACGACGACGGGAGAGCGACGCGCGCGCGGGACCGCGGGACGCGCGCGCGGGGAGATGGTCCTTCGCGCGGTCGCGCCGGCGCCGACGACGGGCGCGCGCGTGGACGCGCGCGCGAGGCGCTCGCGGCGGATGCCGATGGCGATGACGATGACGATGACGATGATAACGACGACGACGACGACGACGACGATGACATCGCCGGGCGCGGTCGGTGGACGGACGACGGGACGGCGCGGACGCGTCGGTGGAATGATGCCGCGCGCGGTGCGGGATCGCTCGACGGAGGGCTACGCGGACGCGGCGACGGCGGTGAACGAGGGGTTGCGATTGTTTGCGGGGAAGGAGTACGAAGGGGCGACGCGGGCGTTCGGCGCGGCGCTCACGATGTCGCCGTCGGAGGACGAGGCGAGGGCGGCGAGGTATAATCGAGCGTGTGGGTTCGTCAAGCTGAACGAGTACGACGCGGCGAGGGACGATCTCATCGCCGCGGTGAACGAGCATAACTTGAAATTTAAGGTGCTCATGGATGACCCAGACCTGGACGCGTTTCGGTCGACGACGCAGTACGGCGAGGTCGCCGCCGCGGTCAAGGGAGGACAGGGGTCGAACACCATGGTGAATCTTCGTGCGGAGGCGCAGGAGCCGTTCAGGTTCTTCAAGCTGTATCTGTTCGGGGGTCTCGCCGCGGGCGCGGGGCTCGGGCTGTTCATCATTGGCACGCGCCTCGTCAAGGCGTTACAGGGAGGAGAGGGGGCGCCGGATTTGACGGAAACCGTGACAAACTTAGGAATCAACACCGCGGGATTGATCGCGTTCACACTTTTGCTTCGCGGTGAGCTCAAGGGACGCGAACAAATCATCAAGAAGGTTGAACGCGAGGAGGAGTTGGGACGACTGGGCGTGACGCTCGGTGACGGGGAAAAGAGCGTGTTGTTCTCTCGATTGCGAGGGTCTTATCGCGTCTTCGTCGTCGCGGGGAGCGAAGAACACATCAATAAAACGTTGGCGAGTCTGGAGAAGTATAAGGAGAAGCTGACGAAGAGCAAGGTTGTCGTCTTGCCAGTGAGCATGGATAAGACGGATGCGGAACGGGGAGACTTGCCTTTCGGCCAGAGAAGTCGACGGTCTAAGGCTTCCAAGACGACCGAAATGACGGCCGCCGCCGCCGCGGCGCTTCTCGGTGATGACAAAAAGCTTAAGCTTACGCCAGTTGACGTCGGAGCGTGGCAGAAGTGGATCATTAACCAAGTTGAACTGTCCGGTTTCGACCCGACTGCGCGCGACGTTTTCTTTGGCGTGGCAAAGAACGGAACGATTTGGAAATCCGGCGCCGGGATCCCGAACTGGGCGAAGATGTTTGAAGAGTTACCGGATGAAGATTCCCTTCAAGGCAAGGTCACTGGCGTTTGATCGACGGACTTTTAATACAAACAGTACCATGGTAGTCGCAGGCAAAAGTCTCACGCGCTCGCCACTCAAAATGAGAAGAGAGAGAAGAGAGAAAGCATCGGGAACGGAAATAATCCTAGCGGTGGAGGCGTCGACGGAGGCGACGGCGTCGGTGGTGGCGATGGGATGGATCCGTCCGTCGGCGACCACTCGTACACGCGCGAATCGGTAGCTAAGCCGATGAACCCCTCACTCGCAGCGACGTGAAAATATACGCCATATTTCCTAGCCAACGCGCATCCATCTCCCCAGCTCACAATTCCAACTTGTTTCGAATTCACTGACAAAGGACCACCACTGTCGCCCTGACACGAGTCGATGCCTCCCTCCACGTAACCCGCGCAAATGTGGCTGGGCAAAATATCTGCAGGGTTGTATGAACCAGCCGAAGTGCACTGAGCGCGTGATACAATCGGTACGTCGCCTTCGATAAGTTGGGAGCTAAGTCTACCATCCTCTCGCGTTCCCCATCCGACGATTTTCCCCATGATTTGCCCCTCTGCGACGACGTCGGACGGATCCCACGACAGAGTGACTGGCACATACATTTGAACATCGACCGGTGATGCGAGGGTGAGGACGGCGACGTCATTGTCAAAGCTAGAGCCATCAAACTGCGGATGACCATTAATTTGCGTCACGTATGACGTTACGCCTGCATAGACATCTTCCTGAGCGCCCAATCTGACATGAACCGCGGAGTAGTCATCAACGTTTGACACGCCTGCGTCGTCAAAAAAACAGTGCGCAGCTGACAGTACGTGCGTATCAGTGATTAGCGTTCCGCCGCAACGGAAATATTCGTTCCCTCCTTGCACCATAAATATGGCAACAGCGTGTGAGTACTTCGTAATATCGGCGGGGACTTGTCCTCCTATGATTCGAGCTGCAACATTTCCGAAATCTTCTTGATAGCGAGCCTCCGGCGCTCTGCGTTCGCCAACAAGCGGTGTGTCCTCGCGGGCGCGGACGTCCTGCGCGGACACTGCGCTCACTAAGCACGCGACAACGAATACGAACAGCATCGTCGAAATGCACATGATCGCGGGAAGACGACGTGTAGTGAGGCGAGTGCTCGCACGAGGTAGACCAAACATGTGGATTCCAAACTTCCGTTGTTGACAAATAAGTACTACAAACCTCCTCCTAACTCGGCCATTTTGCTGGACCACGTTGCAAACGTGTGAGACAAATTCTGAAATGCCTTGGCTTGCACGCTCGGATTCTCACGCCGCGCGGCTGCTTTGGCCTCCTGTTCCTTGAGGATGTCAGGAACCATTGTTTCCATGGACTCAAGAATGACGGCGAAGGACGGTCGATCCGATGCGTTCTGCTGCCAGCACATTTCAATGATGGCCGCGAGGCCCGCGTGCGTGTCCTCGGGAATGTTAGGTCGGAGACCTTGATCGGCGACGGCCGTCGCTATTTGTATCGCGGTGGAATTATGTGGCTGGTACGGCTCGATTCCAGTCACCAGTTCGTGCAGCAATACTCCGTACGAGAAAACATCGGCTCGATTGTCGTAGTGCTCGCTTCGAATCACCTCAGGAGCCATGTAAATGTATGTCCCCGTCTCACCCGTCAACTCCTCACCGTTCGCGGCGACGAAGCGCGACAGACCAAAATCTGCCACCATCGCTCGACCATCCGCCGCCACGAACACGTTGCTCGGCTTCAGGTCCCTGTGCATCACACTAGGCGTTCGACTCTCTAAATACGCGAAAGCGCGCGCCACATCCATACCAACGTCGAGTCTTTCGCTTAACGAGCGCTTCTGTCTCCCACTTTCGTGTAACCACGCCTTGAGAGTTCCTCCCGCCGCGTGCTCGACGACGACGTCGCACCTCGACTCGCTCAGCGCCGCGCCGTAAAATGCCAACACGTTCGGATGTCTCACTCGAGCCATGATCGCGCACTCCCGAGCGAACGCGCGCTTCGCCAACGTCGTCTTCAGCGCCTCGATGCGTTTCACGACCACTCGAGCGCCGCGCCATCGGGCGAGAAACGCTTCGCCCGAGGAGCCTTTACCGAGCGAGCGCTCAAACGAACACGACGCCTCGACGTCGATGAGCCAGTCCTCATCGCGGGCGCGTCGTCTGAGATCGTCGAGCTCTTCCCAAGTACCCTCTTTTTCCACGGTGTCGTCGCGCATGACGACGACGCGTCGAGAGGTGCGGCGCGAGGAATCCAAATGTCTAGGCGCTAACGTTACACAACAAGGCACGCTCTATTTCTTCGCGTCGAGTTTCTTCGCCTCTCGCTTTCGCTTCGCCGCGGCCGCCTTGGCGAGTTTTTCCTCTCTTTTCTTCATTTCGTGCGCCGCCTTGGCGCTGTCGCTGTGCTCGGGAGCGACGTTGTTCGCTCGCGCGCGAACGTGGCGCATGAGCCAAGCCTCGGTGACACGCAGCGCCGAGGGATGATCCTTATACTCGTCCATCTCTCTGAGCGCGCTCAGGCGTGCGGCCTCGGTGGCGAGTTCACCCTTGTTTGGAACGACTATGTGTGTGACGTTGGACGTCACTCGAGACATCACCGTTGCGCCGAGCTCCTTGAGCCGCTGTTCCACGTGCGCTCGGGAGCGAAACTGTTCGTATGCTCCGCTACGCACGACGGCGACGCATTCGAGAGGGAAAGGTTCGAGTGGCTTCGCAGATTTCTTTGCCGGGATAGTTCGAAAGCTCTTCCAAAGCTCTTGCTGACGACGAATCGTGTCCACGTCCCCATCGAGGGCGGAGATGACCTCCGCCTTGACCTTGACTTCGTCGTCACCCGCCTGTTCGTCTTCGCTGTCGATGACGACAATGACGTCCGATGTCTTCTGTTTCTTCTCCGCGACGCCGCCATTTTTGAAGTAAAAGTCTATCCGCTTCACGTCGTATTTCAGATCCACCAAGTCAAGGAAGTGCTTGTTCACCAACTTCTCTCGTTCGTTCTCGGTGCTCGCATTCACCGTCGGCGTAATCCTCTTTGGCTTCAAGAATTTTATAAACTCTCGAAGCTCTGTGTAGCTGGAGTGCTCCGAGTAAGGAACGGCGTACGTGCGCGTTCGACCTTCATTCTCGATCCATGGTTCGACGCGGAACTCCCCATCCTTTTCCATGCTTTTCCTGTAGCTCCACCCCGTGGGAGAAAAGGCCACGACGGCGCCCCACCGTGGTGCCTCGTTTTTGATGATGTCCATCATCGCCCGATGATTCGATCCCTTGCCGAGACCGCACACGCGCACGCGGCACCTCGCCGCCTCCTCCGGGTTGTCGTCCTCGCACACGAACAGGTCATCCCGCCACCACTCGCTCAGCACGAGCGATCTCTTCCGTCTCGAGGTGACGCTCGCTCGCGTGCGCGCGCCCTGGCACACCGCGCGAATCGCTCGCTCCTTTCCCACCGAGTACGACCCGCACAGAAACAACGTTCTCGGCTCCCGTTTCGATTCCTCCTCCGCAATCTTACGCATTGCCTCCAACACAACGTCCTGATCCGGGAACGTCCACTTCTTCTCGCAGTACGTCGTATCCAGATGCACCTCGTCCGGCCCCCCGTCGACGCACCGCGCCAGACATCGCGCCAAGTGTACGTCCTCTCGCACCCGTCTCGCCGCCCTAAAATCCCCGGTGTGCAACAGCGTCTCATTCGTCCGCACGTTCCTAAAGAACACCAAACACGCCCCCGGACAGTGATTCGCATCGATGAACGTCACCTCGATCTCCGTGTCCCCTAAAATCGTCGTCTCTCCCACCTCCAACGCCTCGACGCGCGACGCCCGCACGCCGAGCACCTCGATCACTAATCTCGCCGTGATTTTCGAGCAATAAATCTTCGGCGCGCGCCCATCGATCGCGCTCGACGCATCGACGCCATCGCCCGTCGTCGTCGCCCTCGTCGTCGTCTCGGCGCGTCCGTACGAGGACGTTAATCCGCAGTAATGATCGGCGTGAAAGTGCGTCAGCACGCGCGCGACGTCATCGGGGGATTGAAAGTTGAACCCGTCCACGACGACGCCCGCGAACGCGGGCGCGCGCAGACGTTTAATCGCCCCGCACTGCGACGCCATCGCGCGCGCGCGCGCGTGCGCGAGGGCGCGCGCGTGTGTGCGGGACGGACGACAGAACGCGACGCCCGTGGACGATGCGGGCGCGTGGGACGTCCGCGACGACGACGACGACGACGCGAACGTCGATCGATAGGTCGAGGAGATGGCGACGGTGCGGCGCGCTTCGGGCGTCGACGCGGGACGACGACGGGCGCGACGCGACGGCGCGCGAGAGCGATGCCGAGGCGTTCGAGGAGATGGTCGTCCTGCACGAGAGCGAGGCGGTGGTGATCGTGAATAAACCGCGAGGGATGAGCTTTCACAGTGAGTTCGCTCCGGGGGCGCTGGCGAGGCTTCGGACGCAGATGGGGGAGAGGACGGCGGTGATGTCGGTGCATCGCTTGGACAAGCCGACGAGCGGGATTTTGGTCTTCGCGAAGAACGCGCGCGCGCGAGACGCGCTGAGTAAGGCTTTCGAGGAGAGGGAAATTGTGAAGTATTACGTCGGGATGTCGAACAGAAAGCCTCGGAAGAAGATGGGCACGGTGCGAGGCGACATGACGCGCTCGAGAAGAAAGGCTTGGATGCTGACGTCGACGACGGAATCGCCGGCGGAGACAAAGTTCGTGAGTTTTGGCGCGCGCGGGATGGGAGAACGAGCGTTGAGAATGTTTGTGTTCAGACCGATGACGGGAAAGACGCATCAGCTTCGCGTGGCGGCGAAATCTTTGGGTAGTCCTCTTCTGGGCGACGACACGTACGGCGGCGAGCGAGACGTGGATAGGACCTACTTACACGCGTGTGCGATTCGGATCCCAAAGAGCGTGCTCGGGGAGACGATTCAGATTATTTGCAGTCCGATAGGTACGGGCGATGAGTGGGACCCGGCGGCTTTCGATCGGTACTTTCCAGAGTCGCTCGCGAATGACTTCGGTGCTTGGTTTGACGACCAACCGCTCCTGCGATCGACTGTCGATGGTGACGCAAATGAACAATGACTAGCTCTAGGTTGCAATAGACTATAAATTCAGCTATGATGTGGGACACCGACGATGACGTCGTCCCGTATGCCGCTCTGTGCGGGCATTTTAAAAATGGAAACTTCGTAGTTGTTTTCGCGCGCAAACGCGCCTCGATCAGTTTCAATCGCTGTCTTCGCCAAACGCGGCAGACGAGCGAGTGGTTCGTTTGCATCGGTGGGATCGACACCTTGGTGTCCACTCCAATCCGCCAGAGCCGCGGCGTTCATGTACGATTCAAAATCAAAACCAGCGGCTCGCATGAGTCTCGATCTCGGACGCTCGATTGAGTTTGGTTTCTCGATGGAGATCAAATCGTTTCTCATGCGATTCAAGCTTCGCATGCCGCCCTTCTGCACCTTCCCCACGCAGCATGGCGCGATTATGAATGGAATCCGACGCTCTATGGCTTGATCCATCACAAAATCGGTCGCTTCGCCGCACACGTGAAGCGCGAGCGCCACGTCGGCGTCGTCGAGCGTCGTCTCGCTCTCTTCGATGAGACCGACGCGCGCCGAGACGTTCGTCATCCCACTCTCCGCTATGCGTCGATTCAAAATATCGATACTCACAGGATTCAAATCGATGCCAACGAATTTAAGTTGGGGAAAGAGCGCCGCGCACGCCATCACGACGCTTCCCGTGCCGCATCCAAAATCCACGACTGTTCGCACGTCTCTCCCGCTCGCCACCAACGATCGCAGGTGCGTCGCGAACGTCGCCACCTGATTCCGTTTTCTCAACCCTCTGGCCTCCCCACCCTTCGCGTTCTTATCGAGCGGATCCGCCTCGCTCGGCACGCGCGTCCAATCCACCGCCTCCGCCTTCGTCTTCGTCGCCGTC
Source organism: Ostreococcus tauri (assembly GCF_000214015.3). Classification (NCBI taxonomy): domain Eukaryota; kingdom Viridiplantae; phylum Chlorophyta; class Mamiellophyceae; order Mamiellales; family Bathycoccaceae; genus Ostreococcus; species Ostreococcus tauri. The sequence goes on along the minus strand of NC_014436.2, from coordinate 410,557 downwards.
TCCGTCCCCGCGCGCGCCAAGAACGCGCGCGCCAATCCCTCCACCTCCCGTCGCATCGCCAGCTTATTCCGCGCTCGATTCCGCTTCCTATGTTCGCGCTGTCGCCGCCGTCGCGCCTCCGTCTCCTCTCTCGCGCGCGCGTCGTCCACGTTCGTCGCCGTCGTCGCCGTCGACGCCTCGCTCGAATCCTCCCTCGATCGTTCATCCCTCGTCGTCATCGCTCGCACCGCGCGTCGCGGACGACGACCGCGCGGCGACGTCGCGCACGTCCTCGCCCGTCGCCACGCGCGCGCGCGCGCGGTCCAGCGCGTCGCGGTCGTCGTCGTCGTCCGACGCATGGCCGCGTCGCGAAGTCCGACACAGTGCGACGCGGATCGATCGCGATGGGCGACGCCGACGCCCCCAGGGCGCCCGCGACGGCGAGAGGGGGGACCGCGGTCCCGTCATTCGTCCTCGACGCGATCTACGGGAAGAAACCGAGCGCGAGCGCGAGCGCGAGGGCGCGCGAGGGCGACGAGACGAGCGAGACGACGAGTAAGTCGGAGGCGTACGACGCGTCGCTTCGCTCGTGGTGGCGCACGTACAGCGAACGGAAGAACGATGAGGATGAAGAACACGTCGCGGATTCGTTGCTGTACGATTACAGACATCTGCCGAGGACGACGCCGGCGCCGAATTACTCGGAGGACCGGTTGAAGCCGGCGGAGCCGGACCCGAGAAGGACGGGACGAGGCGAGGGTGAGAAATAGGGAATGGGACGAATGTTACAGTGCGCCGCGACGGTACTTTTAGTTAGAATGATTGATGTGTGATGATGAATAAATTTTGTGTGTCGGACCGACGCAGTGACGGAGTTTTTGAAACTCACGGCCACGAGGCGCCCGCCATTACGGCCTCGACGTCGCGGACATCGCGAGGGACGTTCGTCCACGACTCGCACCCGGTCTCGGTTATGAGAATATTGTCCTCGAGACGAACGCCGCCCATGGATCTGCACGCGTTGACACGCTCGGGGACGAAATACTGCTTGATGTCAGATTCAGGCGCCATGGCTCTGTCGAGTAGAAGGTTGATGAAGTAGCACCCGGGCTCCACCGTCATCACGTTACCCGCTTTCAACGTTGCGGCGGTGCGACAATTCTTCAGACCAGGTTCTGTGCTTCGTTCGGGCGCTCCTGGGAGTCCGTATCCACCGACGTCGTGCGTGTCGATGCCGAGATGGTGACCCAAACCGTGCGGCATGAACGTGGCGCTGACTCTCTTCGTCATCATCTCCTCAATGTCTCCGACGAGAAATCCGCCGTCGACGAGAGCGCGGAGAATATGTCTCTCGGCGAGTCGTTGCATGTCGAGCCACGCAACGCCGGCTTTGAGAGCCGAGATAACGGCTTTGTGCGCGGCGAGAACGCCTTCGTAGATGATTCTTGCGTCCTCTGTAAATTTGCCTCCCGCAGGCACCGTCGTGGTGATGTCGCTCGCGTAGCAGGCGTATTCCGCACCCATATCCATCAAAACTAGATCCTTGTCCTTGATCTGCGTCGCATTCGGTGCACCGGCGTGGCCGTAGTGAAGCACCGCGCCGTTGGCGCCTGCGGCGCAGATGGGCGTGTACGCCTCGAGTCGCATACCTCCCTTACTATAGCACACGTGCTTGAACAACGACTCGAGCTGGTACTCCATCATCCCGGGTTTGATCGACTTGATCACCTCGACGTGCGCCATGGAGGCAATCTTGTTCGCGTACTTCAAAACCTCTTGCTCGCGCGGCGTCTTCACCGTGCGCAGCTCTGTGAGCGCGTTGAACAGCGCGTCGCTCGTGTCGAGCTTATCCCCGACGGCCGCGCTCAAGCTCGAACCTAACCCACTCGTCGCGTCCCCGCTGTCCGTGTTGGTTCCGTGCAGCGCGTACACGCGCTTCTGTCGCTTCAAAAAATCTTCAAACTCATCCGTATACATGACGCGTTCGCACATGTACCGCTCGCCGAACGATTCCGCGCTCTCAATCGTCCCCATCCAGATCGCGTACTCCTCGGGAAGTCTCGGAATGAACAGCGTGGCCTCTCCCGTGGCCAAATCTATCGCCCCCGCGCAGTCACCCTCCTCGACGCCGAACGCCCAGTGAAAGTACGACTCCTGCCGGAACAGCGGTTCGTTATCCGTCGCGTCTCTCCGCCGTTGTTTCCCCCCCGCGAGCGCGAGCGCGCCCTCGACGTACCCCCGCGACCGCATCTCCCGCACCGCCCGCGCGCGGTTCTCCGCGTGCAGCGCGCGGTGCACGCGCAGCGTCCCCGGTCCTCGCTCGAACGTCGCCGACGACGTCATGACCGTCGTCCACCGCCGCCTCGCTCGCGCCCGCGCGCGCGCCCGCGGCCCGACCGCGCGCGCGCCGTCCACCGCCGACGTCGACGACGACCCGCGCGCGCGCATCCGTCGCGCGCGAGCGCGCGCGTGTGCCGACGCGTCGTCGATGGCCATCGAACATCGACCAGCGGCATCGTCGGACGCGTCGAGGACGATGCCTCGTCCCGCGCGCGGCGCCACCGCGCGCGCGGTGCGCGTCGTCTTCCTCGCCACCGTCGTCGCGCTCGCGCGAGGGACGTCGGCGACGCGCGCGCGCGGGACGTGGGCGACGGAGACGTACACGCTCGTCCCGGGCGCTCGAGCGATCGATCGACGGGTGCGATTCGGTGCGTCGCACGCGTACGACGTGCGGGACCTCGACCCGAGGACGTCGTACGAGGTCAAGGTGTCGCACCGAGCGACGGACGCGGGGGCGCTGGAGGTGCGGGCGGAGGCGTACGGGGGGGGGCGCTGGTCGCGCTTCGGCGCGGCGAGCGGCGGGCGACGGACAGAGCTGAGACGTGCGCTTTTGAGCGTCGAGAAGACGATCCTGAGCGCGAAAACGCTCGGGAACGGGGTGACGCGAGCGAGGGTGACGGTGCGCGCGGAGCGCGAGGGGGTGTATTGGCGGGGCGAGGCGGCGGCGCCGAGCGAGCTGACGTACGACATCGAGGTCCGGCGCCTGTTCGCGAGCGGGCGATTCGGAGAGATTCCCGCGGAGGCGGTTCCTATGATTTGTCTGTGCGTCGTGTTAATCGGGATCGCGTTCGCGGCGTCGGATTCTGTCTCGCGAAAGTTCGTATGGAACGCGTACGATAGACTGGCGGAGGAGCGGGCCCGAGCGACATCCGAGGCGCACGCGCGAGGCGAGACAAATCTCCAGAGAACGTGGACGGAGACGCTCCCGGTCCCGTCGGACACGCTCGAAGCGTCGTGAAGCGTCGTGAGACGACGGCGCCGAGCGCTAAATTCCTACCTACTACATGTAAATACAATACGTCGCCAATACGCCAGCTATTTCGACTGCTCCGCGTCCCGACGCATCCCTCGAACCTCCTCCATCATCGCCTCGACGTCGCCCGGGCGTTGTCCGTTCACACCGACCACGGGATCACCGAACGAAGCGACGTCGACCTCCGGCTCTCCCAGACACACACTCGCCCAGTGAAATTTCGCGTACGTCCGTCGCAACTTGGTGAGCGTCACCACCAACGCCTTCCCTCCGCCCGTACTCTCCTCTAGCTCCCAATACGAATCATCCTTCACGATTCGCCTCGTCAATTCGCCCTCGAGCAACGTCTTCCCCTTGACCACGGCGTGAATGGACTTTGTGGAGATTTCGACGAGGCAGTCTCGCGCGCGCGTCGACGCCTCCACCCGGAACGCGACGACGATCTCTCGCTCGTCCTGCGTCCAAGAGTACCGATCCGTGACGCCTCCACACGACGCGGCGCTGAGTGAGACCACGCCCGAGGACGCGCTCGACGTTCCTAAGTTCCCGCTCTCCGCCATGCGCGCCAGTTCGAGCTTGAGACGAATCTGCTCGGCGTCGAACCGCTCGTCATCTTTTCTCCGCTCCGTGGTTCGTCGACGACGATCGAGGACGTACCAGTACGCGAGAGAACCGACGAGGACGGTCGCGAGGGCGATAGCGACGCGCGAGCGGTCCTCGGGACGGGACATCCCCTGTTGACGCGTCTGTGTGGGGCGCGGCATTTCAAACGAGCGCGAGGCGTTCGCCTAACTGTTTGAAGACAAGATGAGTTGGACGCATGTCAAAGGTGACGGACGACGTCTACGGCGCGACGCGAGATGATTGTGATTCGACGGATCTTTTGGTTCGATGGTGGTGTTAAATGAACACCATGTTTGGTTTTTGCGCCTCGCGAAGCGAGAGCGTTTTTTGATTTTTTGAATTCTACGCGTCGGTGAGAGGTTAAATGAATATTTAACCGCCGAAGCCGTAGAGGGTGCGGCCTTGGCGCTTGAGCGCGTAGACGACATCCATGGCGGTGACCGTCTTTCTGCGAGCGTGCTCGGTGTAGGTCACGGCATCACGGATGACGTTCTCGAGGAACACCTTGAGGACGCCTCGGGTCTCTTCGTAGATGAGACCGGAGATGCGCTTGACACCACCACGGCGAGCCAAGCGTCGGATCGCCGGCTTCGTGATGCCTTGAATGTTGTCGCGAAGGACCTTGCGGTGACGCTTGGCGCCGCCCTTTCCGAGACCCTTACCACCTTTACCACGGCCAGACATTGTTGTTTTCGAACGTGTCGATTAGTGACGACCTGCGCGCGCGGTCGGGGCCACGGACGCGGGCGCCGGTGAGTTCGCGGTGAGTTGAAAATACTCCGTGCGAGTCACGACCCATGAAATTATAGGGGTAAAAAGTTCATTTCACACAATCATTGATGCGTTGATTGTTTCTAAATGGCACACAATGAGTCATGAACCACAATGCGTGGATTTAAAAACAATCAAGTGATGCATGCACGTGAAAAATGGGCATTTCAAGTAAATAGAGAGTAATGACTCGTGTATGACCCCCTGCTTTCGAACTCACCGACTCACCGGCGCGCGCGGTGAAACGCTCGATTCGATCGCACGGCGTCGTCACAACTCGACAGTCAATATGGCCCGTACGAAGCAAACTGCCCGTAAGTCCACCGGTGGCAAGGCCCCGCGCAAGCAACTCGCCACCAAGGCGGCCCGCAAGTCCGCCCCGGCGACCGGCGGCGTCAAGAAGCCGCACAGGTACCGCCCGGGTACCGTTGCGCTCCGTGAGATCCGCAAGTACCAAAAGTCCACCGAACTTTTGATCCGCAAGCTCCCGTTCCAACGCCTTGTCCGAGAAATCGCGCAAGACTTCAAGACGGACTTGCGATTCCAATCCTCCGCGGTCCTCGCGCTCCAAGAAGCGTCCGAAGCGTACCTCGTTGGCTTGTTCGAAGACACCAACTTGTGCGCGATCCACGCCAAGCGTGTCACGATCATGCCGAAGGACGTGCAACTCGCCCGCCGCATCCGCGGTGAGCGCGCTTAAATTAACCACCATCAGAGTGTTAATTTAGTAGCGATAAAAAAAAAACAAGCGAAGGCTTCGGTCGGCGCAAAAAAACCAAATATGGTGTTCATTTAACACCACCACTTCCGAAAAAGATCTCTTCCTCGTCCACCCCTCGACCTAAATAAACCTCGATAACAAATTTCTATATCATTCACTAAGTCAATCGAACACGCGCTCTCCCGTGCTCATCGCCAACCACGTCGTCGCGCCCAAGGCGTAGACAAACGCGGTTACGTACAAAACGGCGCTCCAGTTCCCGCCCGTCGCCTCCAAGACAGCGCCGGTGGCGTACGTTCCGACCATTCCGGCGATGCTTCCCGCGGTGTTCGCCATCCCGTGTAACACACCAGCGTACTTGGGACCGATCTCTTGGAAGTTCACCAGAAAGCCGGCTTGTGAGAACGACATGCACCCGCACGCGACGGTGAGCGTCGCAACGGCGCGCGCCGCCGTCATGTTCGCGCCGTTCACAGCCAAGACTAGCAAACACAGCGACGGTCCGATGAAACCGACGCCTTGAATAAATTTACGCGTACGAGTCGTCGTCCAGCCGCGAATATTGATCAAGTTATCCGCCAAAGTTCCCGCGACAATGCCGCTCGCCGCCATGGTGGCCCACGGGAGAGCGCTGAACCACGCCGCGGTGCGAAGATTTACGCCGATGACCTGCTTGAAATAGAGCGGCATCCACGCTAACAATATGAAAATACCCCAGTTGTTCACAAAGTTGGCGATGATGCACGCCCACGTCGGGGCCTTGGACAGCAAAAGTTTGAACGGAGGCGTGCCCCGAGTCGAGCGGTCCACGCGTTCCGCTTCCGTGAGCGCGCCTCCCGGGAAGTCAACGATGTGACGCAGCTCGTCCGCTCCGACCATCTTACATTGTTTTGGATAAGTCGTCGCGGCGAGTTGCCAGATGATAGCCCAAACGAGGCCGAGCACACCGAAGACGACGAACGGGCCCGGAACGCCCGCGCGCGCCAGGAGCACGGGCGCGGCGAGTAATCCGATCATCGAGCCGCTCTGGAAACCGCCCATGGACACCGCCACCGCGCGCGAGCGCTCGGCTCTCGGGACCCATCGAGATATGATGTTATTCATGCACGGAAGCGCCACGCCCTCGCCCAACCCCATCGTCGCTCTCGTCACGAGAAGCGGCGCCAGACTCTCCGCCGACGCCGCGAACGGCGTGAAAAGCGTCGCGAGCGACCAGATCGCGATCCCACCCCCGAGAACAACCTTCCCACCGTACGTATCCGCCAACCATCCCCCGACGAGCGGGGTCAGGGCGTACCCCCACAAGAACGAGCTCTGCACCAACCCCACGGCGCGTTCGCCCCAGCCGTTCGCCGCCGCGAGCGGAACGCTCGCCACCGACATGATCACCCGATCCGCGTTACACAACATCAACGCGAACGCGACCAAACCGACGACGACGAAACGATACCCCGTCTTCCCTCCCACGTCCACGCCCTTCGACCCATCCGTCGCGTCCGCCGCCGTCCGCGTCCGCGTCCGCGCGTCGTCCCGCGACCCGTCCCACGCCCATCGTCCCGCGCCCATCGTCCTGCGCGCCATCGTCCGGCGCGCCATCGCGTCGACGCCACCGTCCACGCCCTCGTTCGCGCGCCACGGCCGTCGACGCGCGCTCGTCGCGAACGCGCCCGTCGTCGTCGCGCGCGCGCCCGTCGTTCCACATCTCTCACGCGTCCGTCGCGCCCGTCGCGTCGTCCGCACCGCCGTCGACGCCCGCGACGCGCGCGTCGTCGTCGGCCGGGTCG
>NC_014436.2:386604-403345 GCF_000214015.3 Ostreococcus tauri | reverse complement strand
ATCCACGGGCGATTCATCGACGGTGAGAGATGACGCGCGCGCGACGAAGCGCGTCGACGGGTGGGATACCGGAGACGGCGATGGATGAGACGGGGGAGGGCACGAGCGGGCGAGGCGCGATGGGCGCGGCGAACGCGGCGTCGACGAAGGACGAAGCGGGCGACGGCGACGGAAAGGGGTCGACGGTGCGAAGACGTCGCGCGGGAGGGGTGGTGACGCGGAAGAGGTCTTCGCTGAGCGATGGCGCGGATGAGGACGAGGATGGGGAGGCGAAGAATCAACGTTTTGAGTGTAACGTGTGCTTCGACACGGCGAGCGAGCCCGCGGTGACGCCGTGCGGGCATCTGTACTGTTGGAAGTGCATACGGAAGTGGATGGACGCCGGGAACGACGCGTGTCCGGTGTGTAAGGGTGCGATCGCGTCGGACACGGTGATCGCGCTGTATGGATTCGGTGATAAGAGCGCCGGACGCGCGAAGTCGCGAACCGGCGGATCTGACGACGACTTGGAATCCTCCAAGAGCTTGGCAACCGTGCTCGGACTCAGGGGGATCGACACGGCGACGGCTCAGGCGAATCAGCTCTTCTTGGCTCGCATTTTGCTTACAATTGGAACTTTGTTCATCGTGTGCTTGCTCATAATCTAAAAAAACGTCGTGACACCTGACACCTGTAATAGTGAACTTAGTTTGGTTTTGCAACCTTCTCGACACCCTTCCCACGCCAGAGCAAACGAATGGGTGTTCCTGGAAAACCGATGTTTTCGCGAAGTTGCCTCTCCATGTACCGACGGTACGTCTCCGGGAACAGTTTTGGGTCGTTCACGAAGAAGACAAACGTCGGCGGCCGGATGGAAGCTTGAGTAATGTAATAAATCTTCCCCTTCCTGCTGTTCCTGGACGGCGGAAGCTTCCACAGAGTGGCCTCTTGTACCACAGAGTTCAAAGTCGCCGTGGTAAGACGTTTGCGATGATTGACGCTCGCGATGTCGGCGGCGTCTAAAATCTTTTGAATCCTCTGCCCGGTGAGCGCAGACGTGTACACAATCTCCGCATACTCAAACACGCGCAGTTTCAACCGCATCTCGTCCGTGTACTTGTTCATCGTATACGTATCTTTATCCACCAAGTCCCACTTATTGATGCAGAGAACCAGGGCGCATCCTTCCTGCGTCGCGCGCTCGGCGAGGACAAAGTCTTGTTGACTCGGTCCTTGCGTGGCGTCGATGACTAAACACACCACATCCGCGCGTTTCATAGCCTGTAACGCTCGTCCGACGCTCAACTTTTCCGCGCCGTCTGATCCTGATTTCACTTGCGTCCTTCGACGGATTCCCGCCGTGTCTATGAGCGTGTATTTCTTCCCCGTGTACTTATCCTCCACCATGGTATCAATGCTGTCGCGCGTAGTGCCCGAGAAATCGCTCACGATCGATCGCATCTCGCCCGCGAGCCCGTTCAAGAGTGAGCTCTTGCCCACATTGGGTCGACCGATGATGGCGAGGGTGACGGGTACTTCCTCCTCCTCCTCCGGAACGTCGCCGTCGCCGACTTGCGGCGGCTGCGGAAGCGTCGCGCACACATTGTCCAAAAGATCACCCGTGCCGGTGCCGCTGATCGCCGACACGGCGAGCGGCGTGACGTCACCTAACTGCCAAAAATCGATGATTTGCTCCTCACCCTTTGTCGTGCTCTCGCACTTGTTCACCGCCAAGTGCAGCGGCTTGTCCGAGTGCGAGCGTCTCAACCAGCGATAAATGTCTCTATCAGCCTCCGTGAGTCCAACCTGCCCGTCGACGACGAACACGAGCACCGCCGCCTCCTTCACCGCTTCCGCGGCTTGCGCTTCGATCATGGCTGGTAAAATCTCCACGCCACCGACGCGATCGATCTTCGGCGCCCCCTCTGGATTCCTCGGCAAATTCTCGAAACCGCCCGTGTCCACCATCATGAACTCACTCTCACCCCAGTACGAGCGCGTGTACATTCGATCCCGCGTCACCCCCGGTTCATCGTACACAATCGCTCGCTTCGTCCCCGTGAGCCTGTTGAACAACGCGCTCTTCCCCACGTTCGGTCTCCCGACGACGGCGACGCGCGGGAGCGCCGCATCCGGCACCTTGCTCCAATCCCTCCGCGTCTTCCGCCGCATCCGCGCCGCCGTTCCCCGCTCGCGCCGCGTCCCACCACTCGCATCATCATCACCACACGCACCACCACCATCGACATCCATCGCACCATCGTCGTCGGCCTCGTCCATCGACGCGTCCGCGTCGCCCGTCTTCGCCCCGCCGTCGTCCCCGCCCCGTCGCGTCTCCGTCCCCCGCGCGCGCGCGTTCTCCCTTCCCAGCGCCCGCGCCCACGTCTTCGCCGTCGAAAAATCGCCATCGTCGACCCCATCGCGCGACGAAAACGATCGTCCCTCCCGCCCGTCGTCGTCGCCGTCGTCGTCGTCGCGTCCCGCCGCCGTCGCGCCGCCGCGTCGTCCGAATCGTCCACGCGCCCCGTCGCGTCTCCACGTCCCCGTCCGCGCGCGCGCGCACGCGCACACGAGCGCGCGGACGTTCGCGCGCATCGCCGCCGCGCGCGTGGACGTGCGCGGCGCCGACGCGGGGTCGACGCGGTGGCGACGCCGACGCCGAGGGCGATGGGTCGTTTGATGGGTCATGACTCGTCACGGAGGAGACTCGAGCCTCGCGAACGAATCAATCATCCGTCATTCATTCGCGCCGACGACGACGCCCACCATGGTCCGCGTGGCGTTCGAGACGACGTACTGGACGAATTGGGGCGACCACGTGCGCGTGGTCGGCGCGTGCGCGGCGCTCGGGCGGTGGGACGCGCGCGCGGCGCCGGCGATGACGTGCGCGCACGGCGCGAATGCGCGTGAATTAATCTGGACAGCCGTGGTCGATCTCGACGTCGACGGCGACGACGACGACGATGGGATCGCGTACAGGTACGTCGTCGTCGACGCCAGGGGCGCGGTCGCGGCGTTCGACGGAGAGATGAAGATGCTGGATCTGAAAAGGGGACGGCGCGGGACGACGCGGGCGGAGACGCGAGACGCGTGGGGGGGGCGAACGCCGTGGGAGGCGGTGTTGGCGCGCGCGGCGTTCGCGAACGTCGTGGGGACGAGTGCGGGGACGATGTGTGCGCGCGATGGGGGGGTGGAGGGCGATGGAGTGGTGCGCGAGGGCGGCGCGGATGGACCGCGCGTGCGGTTGGAGATTCGCGCGCCGCGCGAACGAGGCGAGCGTCGAGTGATGGTGCGCGGCACGTGCGCGGCGTTGGGGAAGGGGGATCGCTCGCGAGCGAAGGCGATGAGTAAGGCGGCGGGAAGCGACGTGTGGTGGATCGAGTTTGACGTCGACGCGTCGGAGACGCCGTTTGAGTACGCGTATTTCGTGAGCGACGACGCGGGCGCGGACGTCGAGGACGTTCGCGGCGCGCTCGTGTGTTCGCCGAGCGCGAGCGAGGAGGAAATGAAGAGTACGATGGTGATTCATCGCGACGGCGCGCTCTCTGTTGGAGAGATGTGGAAGGGTGCGGGTGTGGCCCTTCCCGTGTTCTCCGTTCGCACGTCGAAGAGCGTCGGTTGCGGCGACTTTGTGGATTTGCGCCGCGTGGTCGACTTCGCGTCCGAGACCGGCATGTCCGTCGTCCAGGTGTTACCGGTGAACGATACGTGCGTGTACGGCACGTTCTGGGACTCGTATCCGTACTCGTCTCTCTCGGTGCACGCGTTACACGTCATGTATCTGCGCGCGCAAGATTTGCCCGGAGTGAACGAGGAACTGGCGGAGGATATCGAGACCGCGCGCGCGGCGTTGGACCTGGAAGAGATCGATTACGAAATGACTGTGAAAGAGAAACTCTCTTTCGCGCGTCGGGCGTATTACAACAGCGGCGAGAAAGTCTTCGAGACGGATGGATTTAAGGAGTTTTACGCGAGGAACGAGCACTGGCTCAGACCGTACGGCGTCTTCTGCGTGTTGAGGGACTTGTTCGGCACCGCCGAGCACTGGCGATGGGGAGTGTTCGCGAAGTATTCGGAAGACGTCTTGGACAAGGTCGACTGCGAGGGAGGCGACCTGTACGAGTCCACGCGATTTTGGTACTACCTCCAGTACAACTTGCACGAGCAACTGCTCGAGACGGCGACGTACGCAAAGTCGAAGGGAATCGTCCTGAAGGGAGATCTTCCGGTGGGCGTCGACAAGCGTAGCGTCGACACTTGGATGCATCCGCGACTATTCCGCATGGATACCTCAACCGGGGCTCCGCCAGACGCCTTTGACCCGCGCGGACAAAATTGGGGATTCCCGACCTATAACTGGGAACACATGGCCGAGGACGACTACGCATGGTGGCGCGCCCGCATGCAACATCTCGAGCAATATTTCAGCGCGATTCGCATCGATCATATCTTAGGTTTCTTCAGAATCTGGGAGCTCCCCGCGAGCGCCACGACGGGCTGCATGGGGCGCTTCAGGCCGTCTCTTCCGCTCACGCGAAGCGAACTCGCCTCGCGCGGACTGTGGGATGTCAACCGGTTGACGGAGCCTTACATACAGTGGAACGAGCTCGAAACTCTTTTCGGCGATCACGTCCAAGACGTGGCTTACCGTTACATGGTTGAGAAAGACGACCAACGTGGTTTGTGGCAGTTCAGACCTGACTTTCAGACTGAGGAGTCGATCATCGCCGCCACGAAACCTCATAAGAACACGCCAGCAAACTTAATCGGAGATCAACTCGCGATACGCGATGGTCTCATGAAATTGTTCCAAAATAGGTGTCTTCTGACGGACAAAGAAAATTATGACAACTTCTATCCTCGATTCGGTCTGGAAGACACGAGTTCTTATCAAGCGCTCGAGGGATGGCAGCGCGAGACGCTTCGCGAGTTGGCGAATGATTATTACTTCGGTCGTCAGATGGATACGTGGCGAAATCAGGCGCGCATGGTGCTACCGGCGCTATTGCGCTCGTCGGACATGCTCGTGTGCGGTGAAGATCTCGGTTTCACGCCGACGTGCGTTCCGCCAGTGATGGACGAACTTGGCATTTTGGGCTTGCGCATCCAGCGCATGCCACCCGTCGGCGAGAGCGCGGAGTTCGGTCAACCGCACACGTATTCCTATTTAACCGTCTGCTCGCCTTCTTGTCATGATACTATGACCACGCGCGCGTGGTGGGAACAAGATGAGGCGCGCAGACAGCGTTACGACGCCATGTTTCATGGTGGGACCGATGAAAAATGTACGCCGAATGTCATGCGCAACATTCTCGTGCAACACATCGAGAGTCCGAGTGTTTTGGCCATCTTTCCGATCCAAGATCTGCTCGCACTCGACGCAGAGTACGCGAAGAGACCAGCTCTTGAAGAGACGATCAACGACCCGACGAATCCGAAGCATTACTGGAGATACAGACTCCACGTGCCGTGCGAGGACATGTTGGCCAACGGTGCCTTCGTGAAAGAGATCAGGGAACTCCTTCGAGCTCGAGCACACGTTAATCAGTCAAGTCACTTGCGGCTTAACTAATGAACCTGTTGTATTGCTAGAGAACTAACTATCTGTAACTACTGTACCGTCGCGCCTCTAATCTCTGATAGGAACGTGTGCACCTTCTTGCGATAATCATCAAAGCGAGAAGCCTCCCGTCCTATCTCGCAGTGCGCCGCGTCATGGTATTTGTGCAGATCACTCCTCGCCCCGGTTTTCTCTTCCCTCAACCGTGCGAATGCTTCGATTTCGCGCGGGGAAATCAACACATCCGCCTCACTATAAGCGAACATGGCGGGACAGTGCGGCGGCGTCCAGGACGCGTCTTCAACCGACGACGCTGGCGCCTTGCCCCACACCTCATCGATAGACCGCAAACGCGCGTCGATCGACGGCCGCATCATTAAAGCTTTCGCAAATGCCTCGAAAATGGGCGCCGGTTCGGTCGTCGCGCTCGCGCCTCCGATCACCGCCGCCGCCGCTCTTGCGATGATATCCGGTCTCAAATTTCCCGGAGCGCAGTCGAAAACAAACCCCTTCGTTCGATCGAACAGCGCCCGCGCCCGCGCGTCCCCATTCCTCGCCTTTAACATTAAGTTACCCGCGAATATGAAACCGCCGTTCGACGCCACGTGGACCACGATCGGCCCTCTCCGCTCCGTCGCCTGTCTCTTTGACAGCGCTCGCAACACGTAGTCTCCGTACGCGTCCGCCACGCTCGGCACCAACGTGCTCACGCTAGGCGGCGCCACCGCGACCGCGTCCCACTCCGCGTCGACGTACATCATCGCATACTTTTTCACGTGTCTGAGCTCGCAACCGAACCATCCGATGACCACAGCGAGCGGGCGCGTCGCGTTTGAAGACGATTCGTCCCTGGACAAGAGTTCACAGAAAGGTGCGATTGTGGTCGACGATACGGACGCTGAGGTCGACGAGGCGGCGCGAAGGGTTCGTCGAGACGGCCTGTCGTCCCTCGCGCGCCGAGCGGAGGACGCGGTGGCGCGAACGCCGACGATGGCTCGGAGAGAGGCGGCGCGGAGCATGGCGCTGCGCGCTCTGAGGCGAGCGAGTGAAGGAAACGATGAGGACAACGTCTCTCTTGCAACACAAGTCTATTAAGGTCGATTAGTTCGGCTAGTTTACTCTCACACCAATCCCGAGTGTTCGTTCGGGGTGTCGTCGATGTCGATGCGAACGCGCTTGGCGAGCGCGGCGGCGATGAATACGCACGCAAACGTGACGCCGAGGCCTCGCATCGCGAGCGCCTCGCCGTCGCTTCTCTTCCCGAAAGATGCGATCATGTCATCCATCGCGTTGTTCTCTCGAGCTACGCCGAGCGCGGGCTCGGGTTCTTCGGGTTCTTCGGCGTGTTCACCCCGCATGTACGCGGAGTAATGCTCGAGAGATTTCTTCGGATACCGCTTCATTTTCTGTCCGTACTTGCCGCTGTAATCAATGTACACGAGACCGAATCTCTTAGAAGCGCCATCGACCCACTCAATGTTGTCGAACATGGACCAATAAAAATACCCGATCACCTTTGCACCTTTACGCATGGCGCTTCGAGCGGCGCCAAGGTAGGCATCGATGAACTGCACACGCTCTGAATCGTCGAGCGTTTCCGCAATGTCGCCCTTCTCCGCAATGTCGACACCGTTCTCGGTGATGATAATCTCCGGATCGTCGTACTTTTCTTTGATATGGAGTAAAATCTTCTCCAAACCCCACGGAACGACGCGCAACCAGTTGCTCTGAGCCTCCTTACCGATCGGTTCCTTGCTAGACTCCGCGAAGAGTGTGATCTCCCACGGCTGCGGCTTGCCGCCAATTCCCAATTGCGATGCCGCCACCGGGGCGGGAACGTGCTTGACGTAGTAAGATGTGTAATGGTTAAGCGCGAAGAAATCAACGCTGCCCTTGATTTGAGCTTTCTGCTCCTCCGTAAATTGCGGCAAAAAGTAACCCAGTCGCGAACGCATGCTTCTCGGGTAGTCTCCGGTGAACACCGGATCGGCAAACCAACCGAGCTCTTCGTCCATCGCATTCGCCGCGGCGGTGGCGTCGTCCATCGAATCCGACGCCGGTTCGGCCCATGCACTGTTCAAATTCAGCGAAAGTTTTCCCCCCAAATCCGCGTACTTCTTCCTATACAATGCCACCGCCCGCGCGTGGGCCAATAACATGTTGTGCCCAACCTTGAGCTGCTCCTCGACGCCCCGGCGTCCCGGGGCGTGCATTCCCGCACCGTACCCGAGCTCACAAATCGTTTTAGGTTCGCTAATAGTGGTCCAGTACTTCACTCCTTTGCCCAATCGCTCGAACACGGCGTCGGCGTACGTCTCAAACGCCTCTACGACTTCGTCTCGCGCCCACGCGCCCTCACACACGCCATTGCTCGACCTCGTCCTGTTCGCGAAGCATAGCCAAATCGGCGTATCCCAGTGAAATAACGTGATGTGCGGCTCGATGCCACTCTTCCGCAGCGCACCGAGCACGCGCTCGTAGAACTTGAAGCCTTCCTCGCGCTTTGTCCCATCCGCTCGCATCAGCCGCGGCCAACTCAGTGACATCTTAAAGTTCTTCACCCCCGCCTCGGACATCATCTTCACGTCGTCCTCATACCGTTCGTAAAACTCGATCCCTCGTCGCATCTCCGCCGCGGCGTCGCGTCCGAGCGTCGCCGCCGCGAAGGCGTCCCACGTGGACTCTGGGCGCTTCCCACCCGCGCCCTCGATCTGCCACGCCGACGTCGCGACGCCGAACGCGAACGACGCCGGGAATCGCGCGTTTGACGCCTTTAGGACCGTCACCGCCCCATGTGGATCCGCGGACGCCGAGGTCGACGCGCCAGAGACGCGGGATGGAATCGCACGAGACTTTGGGTGTTCAGTCGCGAGCGTCGCCTCGTCGCTCGCTCGCGCGGTGGCTAGGAGAGCGAGGGAGGCGACGAGGACGGCGCCGAAGGACGCACGGTCGATTTCTCGACCGCGACGTCGCATCTCGCCGATCGCGAACGCGTCGCAGTGAGGTCTCGCGCTCGTGGGTGTATGGGTGTTGCGCGATGAGTGAGCGGGACGCGTGACGTTGAGTAATTTTACACTCTGTTCGATCGCTCCTTGTGCGGTCCTAACTCCTGCGTCATAGAACCTGAGAAAAAGAGACTTAGCGTGAACTCTCTTCAAGTGCTGATCGTGACTCACCAGCGACTCGCCAGGTTTGTATTTGAAAATGAAAAGTGGGCACTGCGTTACAAAACAACTTTAATCAATCAACTCCAGATATCGCGGACGTAGCGACCGGACTTGGTGTAATCCATGAGCAGGGTCTCCGCGGTCTTCTGGTCTGGTACGACGCCGGCGTCGGTGATGACTCGGATGAGCGTGGCGTGGACGTCCTTGGCCATGTGCGCCCCGTCGCCGCACACCATGATGTATGCGCCTTCAGAGATCAAGCGAGCGACCTCGGTGGCGTGCTCCTGGATCTTGTGCTGAACGTACACCTTTTCGCTCGTCTCGCGGCTGAAGGCGCACACGAATTTAGTGAGAGAGCCGTCGTCGACGAAGCTCTGCCAGTCTTGCTCGTACAGGAAATCCTCGTCACGTCTTCGGCAGCCAAAGAAGAGTATTGCCTCCGATAACTTCTCACCCTTCTTAGCCTTGGCGCGCCTGGCCTGAAGAAAGCCGCGGAACGGGGCCACACCGGTCCCGGGGCCGATCATGATGATCGGCGCGGCAGTATCTTCGGGCAATCCAAACTTCAGACTTGGCTTGATGTACACCGGAACTTGAGCACTCTCGGACAGGGCGTCGAGCCAGTTGGTCGCGACTCCGCGGCGGTCCTCTCCGTTCGGAGCTTCAAATTTGACGACACTGAACGCAACCGAAGGATTCGTCGGTGCCACTTCCGGAGAGCACGTGATGGAATACAATCTTGGCGCGAGCGGAGAGAGAGAGTCCAATAGCTCAGCCAATGGGGGAGCGCAGCTTGGAAAACGTGCCAACAGTGTCAACAGAGTGGGTGACTGCGATCGGATCTGAGCTTCATAATCGCTTCGTCCACCACGAGAAGATAAGTGCAAGAGCGCGTCTTTCTCCTCCGCATTGGTGCAGTGTTCTGCGAGGAATCGAAGAAGCGACTTGCGCGGACACCCGGTCACATCGATGAAATTTGTAAAGGCAGATTCGACGGTGCACGGAGTGCGCACGTGCGGTAAGGGGTGCGTTGCATGCTCATCATTGTCTCCTTTTTTCCATTTGAGCGTGAAGACGGCATCCGCCTCAAGACCGAGACGTGCGACGATGCCCTGCACCAGGCTCTTGTCGTTTTGCGGAATCACCCCAATAGAGTCCCCAGGTTTGTAAGAGATGGCGCTCGATCCGAGATCGAACTCCAAGTGTAACACTCGACGATCGGATGTAGGACTGGTGAGTAGCTCGCGCTTGGAAATACTGGCCATGTAAGGTGAGGTGACGGTGTACGCTCCATCCGAGTCTGGACCGTGCTTGACCGGACAAGCGTCCACTTCTGTTGTCTTTGGCATCCACTCGACTTCACATCGACAGATGGGTAGCGGCGGAACGCCCTCAATGCTCTGCTTCTTGGGCACCTCGATTTCCTTGACCTGGGCCTCCGGCGCGGCGACCGCCACGTCTCCCTCAACGGTCTCGCCGATGCGCAGTTTGTGCGACTTCACGCGAGCGCTTTCGAGACGCGCCCAGTAAGCGTTCGTCCAGGCGTCGACTTGCTCGTAAAGACCAAGGGTATCGTCGCACTCTGCGCGTTTCGCAAAAGCCTTCGCTCCGAGATCTTCCATGATTTGTGTAAACATTCGCGGAACAGCCATGAACGCGCTGTAGTTTTGATCGCCGAGGCCTAAAACAGAGTACTGAACTCCGATGCCTCCCTGACCCTTCTCTTTCTTCGCCTTGCGCTTGAGTCGAGTGAAAAACGTATCACAGTTATCGGGGGCGTCGCCATCCCCTGTACTGGAAACGACGAACGTGATGACCGCTCCTGGTTTCAACACGTCACCCGGTTCGACTTCGTTCATGGCGCACACCTCAACAGGGTAGCCCTTCTCTCCGGCCTCAGCGGCGAGATTTTTGCAAATCTCTGCAGCGTTACCCGTCTGAGAACCGTACAAAAAACACAATTTTGCGCTCTTCGTCGCTTCCAAACTCTTGTTCGTCTCGACAAATTTGGGAAACATTTGTTTCGACCACGGTATGACGTCTTCGTCAAGACCAATGGCATCGTTTGCTTCGCCGCGATCGACGATGCGTGTGCCGCCGAGCGCGGCGAGCGCAGAATCCAAGGTCTGTGCCGATTGGTTGCAATCCTTCGCCGTCGTGGTCTGGCGATCGAGCAATAGATTCGTATCGCCGAGACCCAGAACGGCAAAGAACAACTTGTCTTTGAGCATGTCTCCGTTTGTACCCTCCTTACGTTTACGATTGAAGAATCGGACGCACGATCCAGCAGCTTCGGCCGGCTGCGCATTTTCAACCGTCTCCACGACGAAAATTGCCACGCACGGCGCAGAATCGTACTCCATGTCACGGAAATCGTCCATCTTGAGCACGCGAACCGGCGTGCCGTGGTCACGCTCTGCCTCGACGGCCAAATCTTTCGCGATCTGTCCCGCCGCCTCACCGCCGTGCAAAATGAACGCGCGAATAGAGGAATCTCCCGACCCCGTCTCCGCCGCCGCGCTCGAGCTCGCCGTGGTCGCCTCCCCCGCGCGCGCGTCCCGCGTCTCGCCCGTCACCGCCGCGCTCTTACGCATCTTCGCCAGCATCGCCGCCGATCCCGTGAGCGCGACCGGTTCTGAGGGTGCCGCGCTCGTTATACCTATCGCACTCGTTCGCTTCGTCGTCTTCTCCGTCGTCTTCGCCACTGGCATCGCCGTCGGCTCTTTTCCCGCGTCGTCCGCATCCGCGCCGACGCGCGTCCCGTCTCCGCTCGCCTCGCCACCGCGCGCGCCCAGAGTCGCTTTAATCGTCGCGACGACGGCTGCGATCGCCCCCACGGAGATCCACACCGGCGCCGCGGCGACGAAGACGGCGAACGCGAGCGTCACGAGCGCCCACGAGCGCGCCGGCGGTGACGACATGAGATCGACGACGACGAAACCTGTCACGAGCGACGTCGACGGGGCGCGATGGGCGCGACGACGCCGAGATCCACCGTTTGTTCGCGTTCGTCTCGACTCCCTCGCCGCGCGTTGACGCGGAGAAGGTCGACGCGGGCGAGAAGTGCGGACAAGATGCGCGCGCGCGCGCGAAGGGCGCGGGCTCGACGTTTCGTCGCTATCTACGTGATTATGATTCTATTCGAACGGTAAGAGCTCGACGCCGTCGTCGTCGTATCTAACGTCGCTAGATGTTCGCACGCGATCGCCGTTTGCGTCGAAATGACGACCGCCCGAGCCGGTGACGATGCGCGGGAGTTCATCGAACATGCGCCGCGCGGCTTCGAGCGGCGTGAGATACTCCACGGGCGACGTCGATCCCTCGGGAAGAGCGAGCATGCGATCGACCAGGGCATCGGCGATCACGCTCGGTTCTTCTGCGAGCGCGTTGAACACGCGCTTCGAGATGGGATTCGCGTTGCCGTTTCCCAAGAGTACGCGCGTCAGAGCCAAACCGGGCGAGAGTTGATGAAACTCGCATCGAATCGGCGGCGACATCGCCCGCACCTCCGCGTTCAGCGCCTTGGTGAGCGCGCTCAATCCAGTCTTCGTGGACTTGTGCGTCGCCGCCGATTTCGACAGATTCGCCCCCCAATCGCTGAAACCAAAATTGAAGACGACCACGCGCTTGGACGTCTCTCTCGCCAATCGCTCGCACGTCCTCGCCCCGAGCAACGGACCGAGCAAATTCGCCCGAACCACCGCCGAGATCTCTCGTGCGTCCACGTCACACAACGGCGCGTTCTTCGTCACCGCGCCCGCCGCGTTTATCCAGTACACGACGTCGACGTCCAGGCGTTCCGCCGTCTCGCGCGCCCGCCGTCCCAACGCCTCCACGTCCGCCGTCTCTCCCACGTCGCACCGCGCGAACGCACACGCCGCGCCCAGCGTCCTCGACGCCGTCTCCGCGCGCGCGCCGTCACGACTCGCGAGCACGACCGCGCACGAGCGCGCCACGAGCGCGCGCGCGAGGTGATATCCGAGTCCACGCGCGCCGCCCGTGATGACGCACACGGCGCGCGTCGCCGACGCCGTTCGCGCGTCCGCTTTCGCGCGCGCGACGACGCGGTGTCCGCGCGCGCGCGCGCGAACGCGAACGCCCCGCGCGGTGCCCGCGGACGCGGTGCGCGACATGGAACGCGGGGCGAATGATGACGACGCGATGTCGACATCGCGCGACGCCTCGCTCGCGCGCATGACCGAGCGCGTGGCCCTGCTCGAGCGCGAGCGTCGCGGTGGGACGTCGACCGCGGACGACCCCGCGCGCGCGCGCGTCGCCGCGAGCGCGATCGCCGTGAACGCGACGTCGAGGGAGACGAGCGAATGCGCGGGACCGCGCGCGGAGGACGGTGGCGCGGCGTACGGTGGGCGCGTCTTCGGCGTCGCGATGGAGGAGACGCGCGCGTTCGCGGTGGCGAGCGCGCTGTGCGTCGTCTTCGTCGGCGCGTCGTGTTACTTCGAGGAGTACATGTATAGACAACTGCCGGCGTTTGATTACTACTGGACGGTGGCGCTGGCGGAGCTGTTGGCGTTCACGTTGATCGCGAGCGCGAGTGCGATCGCGAATGGGACGCTGCGAGCGAAAAGGAAGGCGCCGATGGAGCTGTACGCGGCGCAGGCGCTGTTGTTGGCGGCGTACAGCGCGGTGGGGAAGTTGTGTTACAAGTGGATCAACTACGCCACCGGGACGGTGTTGCGGAGCTCAAAGTTAGTGTTCACGATGGGAATCTCAACGATCTGGTTGAAACGGAAATATAAACTCCACCAAATGGTTGCGGCCGTGCTCTTAGTCGTCGCGGTGGCGTTTTTTGGCATCGCCGAACACGAAGTCGGAGGTCAAAAGGAACCAGAGGTGGCGGCGACGGACGACGGCGACGCGTCGATCGGTTTGGGACGAGACGCAAAGTTCGCTCTGGGGTTCGGCTTGTCTGTGGTGGCAATCTTCTTAGGTTCTCTGCAGAGTAACGTATCCGAGCACGCGATGCGCAACCACGGCGCGAGCGTGCAGGAGAATATTCTGTACTCGAACGCCATAGGGACCGTCTTCGCCCTGGCCGCCGTGGTTTTCATAGAGGGCAACGCCTCGTTGCGCTACATGCGCACCGTTCCCGGCGCTTTCCCCTTGCTCCTGGCGCGCTCGGTTACGTTTTATCTCGGCGCTTACACGTTCTCCATCATCGCCAAACATTTTGGCGCCACCGCCGCCACCGCCGTGAGCACTCTGCGCAAAGCGCTCACCGTCATCGTGTCTTTCATCGCCTTCCCAGCGGACAAGCCCTTGGCGGGATACTTCGCCATCGGTCTCGTCGTCTTCCTCCTATCCGTCTTCGTCGAATCGGCGCACCACTTCAAAGCGTGCTTCGACCGCGTCGCCAGGGCGCAGCGCGGCGAATACGCCAGGGACGATTCGGTCTGACGCGCGCCCGCGCGCATTCGCGCGCCGGTACCGGTACGGTACCGGTACCGCTCGTGTAGCATAGCTGTATCATTGCGACTCAGAATTTACGTAGCCGTCAAAACCTCGACGTCGCGGATGCAGATCCACGCGTTCGCTCGCGACGACCCCCGTCGCGTTCGACGCGCGTCGCGCGCCGCACAGTGTTCCTCGTCAACCAGCACCATGCCCGTGGTCGTCGCCCTCGTGCGCGCGCTCGACGGCCGAACGCGATGCGTGGACGTGGATATCGACGCGACGAGCGACCGCGACGGGCTCGATCGCGCGCTGCGCGACGCGTGCGCGCGGACGGACGCGAGGTTGTGTCCGAAGGGCGCCGTCGTGCGATTCTCTTCGAGAAGATCGCTTCTCGGACGCGCGCGTGGTGGCTCGACGCACGCGCGGGCGGAGGTCACGGCGACGCTCATCGGTGGGAAAGGTGGATTCGGGACGCAGCTTCGAACGGCGGCGAGGCGGGGGCGGCAGACGACGAATTTCGACGCGTGTCGGGACCTCAGCGGACGACGATTGCGCGCGGTGAACGGCGAGCGGAAGATCGCGGAGTGGGAGGCGAGAAAAGAGGAGCGGGAGAAGGAGATTCAGGCGGAGAAAATGGCGAGTAAGCAGGCGAGCGTGAGCGGGGAAGCGAGACTGCGAGAGTTGGAGGAGAAGGAAAGGGAGTCGTATCAGGCGGAGCGAGAGCTCGTGAACGAGAGCGTGAACGCGGCGGTCGCTTCGGGGATAGGCAAGGCGATCGCGCTCGAGGCGGCGAAGCGAAAGAGTGCGGCAAATGGGAAAGATGTGGTGGAGAGTTGGGACGAGAGTGACGAGAGCGACGACGATTTCGATGATTCAGCGTTGCTCTTTCCGAAAGCATCGACGGCCAATAAACGAGCAAGAGTCGCGAGCCCCTCGGCGGAGACGTGCGAGCGAGCAGCCGAGGTTGAGACGCCCAAAACCGCGGAGCGGAAAGCCGAGCGTAACGCGGAACCGGCTTCAACAGCGCCGAAGACGGAGGAAGTTCAAGAGGAAGTGGAACTTGACCTGAAACTCTACTCGTCCAGCGTTGAGCTTGAAGCGCTTGGGTTAGACCGTTTGAAGCGCGAACTCACGAGACATGGTTTGAAGTGTGGCGGAACCATCACGCAGCGCGCGGAGCGGCTTTTCCTATTGCGCGACAAGACGCGCGATGAGCTCGACAAGAAACTTTTTGCAAAGTAACGAGTTATTTTTTGCGCGACGCTGACAAATTGTAAAATCAACGCGGAACTACACTGGAAATTCGCACTAAACGCACTAATCCTATTTACGAGCGTCTCGAGTGGTACTCGCGATCGAACTCTGTCGCATTCATGTAACGCGCGGTGACGGTTCGACCGCCAAACGTGCGACCTTGCATCATCTTGTACGCACTCTCCGAGCTCGAAGTCCGTTCGAACTGCACGAACACGCGACTCACGGTGTTTTGCTTGATATCTTCGTCCCTCGGTGATTGGACGAAAACCCGAACCACGCGTCCACACTTGCTGCACTCATCCTCGACATCGTACTGCAAGTCTTTCCTTTCTCGTCCGCTGCGCAAGACGGCGATATCAACCATGTTCTCCAGGCACAGATACTCCGTAGACGCATCCGCACGCGTCTCTTCCTTCTTCGCATAATCGCTCGTCTCAGTCTTCGGAGCCGTCGCGGCCGTGCCGCGTTTGTCCAACTCCGCGTTGACCTCCGCCAGGCGCTCTGGCGCCGGGAGCACGTACTTGACGTCCAAAACCGATCGCTTCTCTTCCGGATCGTCAAAGTACCTCGAGGGTCTGGTGATGTGTAACGGTCGTCCCACGACGTGCATCTGGTCCAATCCAAGCGCCGCCGTCGCTAGCGCCGCGCTCCGCATCTCCAAACGAGCGTACTTCTGATGCGTGTCCATGATGATGGAGAGCACCGGCGGCAACCCGCCCACGGCTCGGCACGCCTCGGGAACGATCTTTTGCAGCACAATGTTCATCAACTCGCACAGCGTCGTCGCCCCGATCTGTCCCGAGACCAGATTACCCACGTGCACTTCTCTTCGCGCGCGCTCCGAATCGGCGTTCCGCGACCGCTCGTACGTAACCGCCCGCGACTCCAACCACTGCTCCGCCAACGCCTCACGCGTCTCCACCTCCCGCGCGTGCGGCCGTCTCGGCGCTCCCCCGAACCGCCGTCGCTCTTCATCCGGCGACGTTCGCTCCCGCGCGTCCCGTTCGTCTCGTCCGCCGCCGCCTTCGTCCCGTCGTCCGAAGCGCCCCCCCGACTCCTCTCGCGCGCCATCCCTCGACCGTTCTCGGCGCTCGTACGGTGCGCGCGATCGATATCCACTCTCCCTCGATCGTCCGCGCGCGCGCGGTCGCTCCCGGCGCGCCCAGTCGTCGTCCCGTCCGCGATCGCGTCGCTCGCGTCCACGGTCCCCATCGCGCGCATCCTCCGCCCACCACCGCTCGCGCGCCCATCTCTCGCGCGCGCGGTCGTCCGATCGCTCGCGCCCGTCGTCTCGACTCCTCGACCGCGCGCGCATCGTCGGTCGTCGCGCGCGGTGGACGAATCGCCCGTCGCAGTGTGCGTCGCG
>NC_014436.2:375437-386584 GCF_000214015.3 Ostreococcus tauri | reverse complement strand
CGCTGTTCGGGGGAGACGATGGGGACGATGATTGGATGACGCCGCGTGGGACGGGCGCGGAGACGCCGCGCGGGGACGCGCGCGCGGCGGACGTCGGTGTGGCGGCCGTGGTGACGTCGAGGGCGACGCGCGCGGTGGATGTGACGCATGCGGTGCGGACGAACGGGCCGTTCGCGTCGCCAAACGGGGGGAGGGATGATGGGATGGAATTTTTTAACGAGTTGGACGCGAGCGTGGAGACCGAACCGAGCGCGCGCGAGAGAGAGGGAGACGGGCGTTCGCACGCGGCGCCCGTGGATGCGCCGGTGTACGAGACGACCGTGGACCCGCCGTTGATGGCGGCGCCGCCACCGGTGGCGACGTCGGATTTCGGCACGGCGACGCTCTTCACGCACGCGTCCGAATCCGACGAGGCGTTCTACGAAGAGACGCACGCGCCGGCAGAGTATCCGCAGACAGAGTTCGTCGGCGCACACGAACAGTCTTCCGCGGAGTGGTGGCCGAGTGAAGCAGTAGAGCTCAAACAGGAGCCGGAACCGGTGTCGGAGGCTGTACCGACGCCGGAACCTCTGATGGAATACGTCGCACAACACGAACACGAACAACAGTTCCCGACGAGCTTTGCGAACGACGATCCGCCGACGCAAGCGCAGTACGAGCAACGACCGCCACCGCGAACGTCTTCTTATGATTACGGTAACGGCTCGTTCACCGATCAGGGACCGCCGCCGATTGTGCCGGCGTACTCGTCTGAAAATTTTCACAGCCGAGTATCGTCGACGAGTTCAATTTCAGACATGATGGCGCCGATTCCACCAACGCCGTCGATGCCAACATTCATGGTGCCAGAACCCATTCAACCCGTGCAAGAGTCACCCATGGCCGTCGTTCGCGCCGTGTCGCAGACGGAGATACCGCCACCTTCTACTCCGCCACCCCGTGTGAGCGCCGGATATGCGTCTTTCGAGCCTGCGCCACCACCGCGACAAGAATCGTACCCACCTGCACCGGTAGCGAGCTACGGAGTGTACGCGCAGTCGTATGAAACTCAAGCGGCGCAACCACAACAATATTCGGCTTACGGCGAAAGTCAAACTCGCAAACCAGTCGGTTTTGACGAAACGGAGCGCTCCCCAGACGGTAGACCGCATCACGTGGCGTTGAGCTTCGGCTTTGGTGGCGTGCTCGCGCTTACTGGACCTGGATTCCCAGGCGGTAGGCAGACTCAAGGAACGAGCATACCCCCGTGTAGTGTGCAAGTGCACTCGGTGCGGTCATTATTGCAAGGTGGCAACACGCTCGGAACGGCGTACATACGCTCGGTGGATCTTTTTAGTGGTCCACTAAACAATCGGCGCGCCACGGACGTAGCGAAGATGATTGACGGCGTCCTGGCTTCGGATGGCGAGCCACAAGGGGAGAGCGACGCTGTGCTCTACCGGGTGTTGCAAACTATGGTGCAGTATCAGGGCGAACTCATGACTACTGGAGACTTGCTGGGTGAGAATAGAAAAGGCGCTAACGCTGAACTTGCGCGAGTGCTCACGAGCACACAAGAAACGTCCACCGGTGGTTGGGTCGCGGCGAGTTCGGGGACATCTCCGCTCAATCCCGCGGGTGAGAGCGATAAGCATGCGATCTTGCAAGTAGAAAGCCTTCTCATTGAAGGTCGTCGAGGTGAAGCATTGAGAGTTGCTGTTGACGCGAAGTTGTGGCCTCATGCACTCCTGCTCGCGGGCCATTTAGGAGGCAGACACTACCAAGAGACGGTTGCAACGATGGCCAGAAGTTCATGTACGCTCGGTTCGCCTTTGCATACGCTTGAAATACTCTTGGCTGGTATTTCTCACGAGCTCACTTCGAGTACAGAAGGCATGCCGACTGCGTCGAGAATTCGAGAGTTGATCCCGAGATGGCGAGAACATGTCGCCATTTTGTGTTCCAACCCCACCAAGGGCACTGAATTCATGCTGAAAGCTCTTGGCGACGAGCTTTGGCGTCAAAATGACTTGAATGCGGCGCATGCGGTTTATGCTTTGTCTAAGGAACGGCCCGCGCCGTATTCATTCAACTCTCGGATGTGCCTGATTGGAGCGGACCATAGGAAATTCCCAAGAACGTACGCCACGCCTCAAGCTGTGCAGCTCACCGAAATATTGGAGAGCGCACTCGTGGGGTCGAATCCTCAGGCGCAGTTACCGGCTCTGTTGCCGTATAAGCTGCTGCACGCGGGAGCTCTAGCGGAGGTTGGCAAGTTGAAGCGCGCGCTGGCCTATGTTGAATCCGTTTCTAGAAGTGTTCGATCCTTGGATAAAAATAGCCCAGAGGTGAATGTCGTCCTGGTAGGTACATTGGCGGCTCAAATGGAGCATAGACTTCAGAATGCGCTGAAGGGCAAAGCTGGACGATTAGCTGACGCGGCGGCAGGCGCTGCGAAATCTCTAGTGAGTGGGGTCAAAGGTTTGCTTGATAGAAGCGTGAGCTCTCTCTTTGGCGATGCAGGTGAATTCCAACAACCTCAGCCTCTTGGACAACTTCATCAACCTCAACTTCAACTGCACCAGCCTCAAATGCAACCGCATCAACCCCAAATGCTAGCGCACCAGCCTCAAATGCAGCCGATGGTGTCACCTCAGAATGCGCCAACTGAACCACGGCACGAGCGAACGCCGAGCGGTGGTTTATTGCGTTCGGTGTCTTCCCTGTTTGGAGGCGTCGCACCGAAGCCTTCTCCTACACACGAGCCGGTGGTGAGCCACGAGAATGCGTTCTATTACGACGAACAGCGAAAGATGTGGCTGGAGCGTGGTAAGGAACCGCCTGCCGAGACAAAGCCCGTCGGCGCCCCGCCCACTAGAAATGCGTCCGACAACAGCTTTGGCGGATCAGATTCCACGAGTCAGCCGCCTCCTGTCATGGCGCCGGCGACCCATGCGAAGGCGAAGCATGAAGGCGGTATCCACTCGAGATATGTCGACACGTTCGCGGCTCAGGGCGGTGCGTCGCCTATTGCTACGCCGCCGGCGCAAGGCTTTGTGCCAGTCGTGCCGGGAGCCGGACTGGCACCGAGTCGGCCCAGCAATTTTTTCATTCCTGGACCTTCGACATCGCACTCGCGTGACGATTCACACAGTGAAAGCTTTTCATCGGTGTCTCATCAGCCTCAAGAGCGCACGAATGACGGCGCCGCCTTTTACGGGTACGACGCAACGTCGCGTCAGCCCGTCGAATCGGTGGCGCAGCAATCGACGGGCGCCATCCCGCGTCCACCCACAATCGATCCCTCACTCCTAGCCTCAGTTCAATCTGCGCCACTCCCAGCGTTCGGAGCGTCGGGAATTCCCGCCGCCGCCGAGCTCGTCGCGGACGAAATGACCGAGTTGAACTTGCAATAGACGAAACGCGAGCATGCTCCTCACTCCTCGCCATGCGCCTCGCCACCGCGAACCGCATCGATTGTCGTGCGTCGTCGCGCACGCGCGCGCGCGACACACACCGTCACTTCCGCGCCGTCGCCCACGCGAGTGCGTCCAGTGGCGACGACGAATCCGCCGTCGTTCGTCGCGTGATGGATTTCGCTCGCACAGACGCTCGCACGCTGAACGACGCCGTGGACGCGTCGACGCAGGCGGACATCGATCGATTGATCGCGAGTGGACGCGTGGACGGTGGAATCTCCAACGCTGTGCGCGGGGACGGGAGGTGGGAGGTGTTCTGCGCGCCGCACATACAGCGGTTGGCCGTCCCGCTCGGCGTACGTTTCGCGCCGCTCTCGTACGACATCCGAGAGGGGAAGATTCGAAGCGATGTGCGGCATCGAGGGATAGTTCCGGATGGGTGGTTGAGCGCGAGCGGAACGGTCATCGCTGGGCGGGAGATGGAAGCTGAAGGAAAGGCGAGGCCATCTTGTGTGATTCAGTTCGATAAGTTTTGGATTGGAGCCGGTTTGACACAGGACGAGCCGCGAGATTTTCCACGAGGGGAGGAAGCGTCCGCGGTTGATCGAGCGATCGACGCGCTCGGTAACGCTGGGTTCTTAGACGCGTTTGCGAAGTTTCCCGTGCTGTTCTACGATGAGAAGGAAGGGCTCGTGATTTTTCAATTTCCGCCACTCGCATCGAATATTTGCGCACGGCGTGCGAAATAATTGATTGTATTAACATCTATTACGTTCTTTCGGCTTAGCTGATGCAGTTGTTCGGCCAACGCGGGTAAGGAATAACGTCGCGAATGTTGTCCATCCCGGTACACAACAAAATCAAGCGCTCGAAGCCGAGACCAAAACCGGAGTGCGTGACAGTGCCGAAACGGCGCAAGTCCAAATACCAGGAGTAATCTTCCGGGTCGAGACCAGATTCCTTCATGCGACGCTCCAAGACGTCGAGGCGCTCTTCGCGCTGACTGCCACCGATGAGTTCACCGACGCGCGGAACCAAAACGTCCATGGCGGCGACGGTTTTGTTGTCGTCGTTCAGGCGCATATAGAATGCCTTGATGTCCTTCGGGTAGTTGTACACGATCACCGGCTTTTTGAAGTGCGACTCGGCGAGCCAACGTTCGTGCTCGGTGGCGAGATCAATGCCCCACGACACCGGGAAGACGAACTCGTGACCATCTGCCACAGCCTTCTCCAAGAGTTCGATGGCTTCCGTATACGACACGCGACCGAACGGCGTAGTCGCGATTTGGCGCACGCGATCGATGCACGTCGAGTCGTACATCTTGGCGAAGAACTCGAGGTCACCCAAGCAATGTTCGAGGAGGTAGTTGCAGCAGAACTTGACGTAGTCTTCCGCGCACTGCATGTCGTCCTGCAAATCCGCGAACGCGAGTTCTGGCTCAATCATCCAGAACTCAGCCAAGTGACGCGTCGTATTAGAGTTTTCGGCGCGGAAAGTCGGCCCGAACGTGTACACGTTGGATAACGCGCACGCGTACGTCTCGACTTGAAGCTGCCCTGAGACGGTCAAGAAAGATTTGCCGCCGAAGAAATCTTCAGAGTAGTCGATCGAGCCGTCTTCGGTGCGCTGAAGACCACCAATCTTACGAGACGCGTGTTCCATCTGCGCCAACTCTTGCTTGAGCGTGTCCATTGCCTTGACGGCTTTCTTCACGTCCTTCGAGTCGGCACCGCTCTCCTTCATCGCCTTGATGCCTGCGCCAGAGGCGGAGACTTCGCCGCGCTTGGCCTCCAATTCCTCCGGCTTTACCGCCGCCTCCAAAGCCTCCGGTTTCTCCGCAGAGCTGAGCATGGTGGTGACTTGGAACATCTCCCCAGCGCCCTCGCAATCGCTCTGCGTGATGCACGGCGTGTGCACGTACAAGAATCCGTTCTGATTGAAGAAACTATGCGTCGCGAACGCGAGCGCGCTTCGCACCCGCGCCACGCTCGCGATGGTGTTCGTCCTCGGTCTCAGGTGAATCTTCTCCCGCAGATACTCCAACGTTTGCTTCTTTTTCGCGATCGGATACGTCGCCCCATCGCACGTCCCGCACATCAGCACCCGCGTCGCGTGCAGCTCGATGGTTTGTCCCGTCGCGCTCTCCGGCGGTTCCCTGAGCTCCCCCTCCAGCACCACCGACGTCCCCGTCGTCTTCAGATCACTCAGCGCGTACGTCTCACTCCGCACCACGCACTGCAAGTTCCCCGGCCCGCTTCCATCGTTCAGCGCGATGAACAACAGCGTTCCTCGCTCCGCCTCGCGTC
The DNA here is from genome assembly GCF_000214015.3 of Ostreococcus tauri. Classification (NCBI taxonomy): domain Eukaryota; kingdom Viridiplantae; phylum Chlorophyta; class Mamiellophyceae; order Mamiellales; family Bathycoccaceae; genus Ostreococcus; species Ostreococcus tauri. The sequence continues at coordinate 380,877 of NC_014436.2, read as the reverse complement.
CCGTTTTCACCCACCCCCCGACGACGATCGTCTTCCCCACCAGCGTCGCCGCGGGCGTTCGCAGGACGTCCTCGATGGACGTCCGTCCCGTGACGCGCGAGTACGCGTGCGCGCGCAGCGTCACCGCCGCGAGCGCGTCCGCGCACGCGTCCGCCATCGTCGTCGCGCGATGGCGTCGCCGCCGCCGATCGCGTCCATCCTCGCGTGTGCTCACCATGACGGGGTTTGTTTACGTCGTCGCGTCCTCGCGCGGCGTCGTCGACGACGGCGTCGCTCTCGATCGCGCGCGCGGGCGTCGCGCGCGCGATGGCGGCCGACGTCGCGCGCGCGATGGCGGCCGACGTCTCGGGCGCGCGCGCGCGAGACGACGCGACGGTGGTGACGGATGGGCCAGACGGCGAACGGGCGACGACGACGGAGAGCCATGAACCGCACGCGCGCGTGGAGGTGATGATACGGGTGCGACCGGCGCTGAAACGGGAGATGGACGGCGCGCGGAGGTATCAACGCGCGGTGGAGGCGAGTGGGGACGGACGGAGGATCGAGGCGAGCGCGCGGTTGCGACGCGCGCGGGCGGAGGACGGCGACGGATTTCTGACGAGACGGTCGATGGAGGAAGACATCGAGGATGGGACGACGACGAGCGAGGGGAAGACGAATGCGTTTGATTTCGATGGTGTGTTCGACGAGCGGGCGACGCAGGAGGAGGTGTACGAGCGAAGCGCGCGGCCGGCGGTGGTGAACGCGCTTCACGGGTACAACGCCACGGTGCTGGCGTACGGACAGACGGGGACGGGGAAGACGTACACGATGGAGGGAGATCGAGGAACGATGCTGGCATACGGGCAACAGCGATTCGGTCTGCCGGGAAACGCGCCGTTGACGGACGGAGCGGAGCGCGGGATCATACCTCGCGCTATTGAAGATATTTTCGATTACATCGCCAAGGACTCGCACGCGCGCTCAAAGTATCTGGTGCGGGTGAGTTACCTGCAAATATATAACGAAACGGTGAGCGATCTCTTGAAACCGGAGCGAACGAGTTTACAAATTCGCGAGGATAAGAAACGCGGCGTGTTTGTCGAGGGACAGTCCGAGTGGGTGGTACGAACGCCGAGCGAGATTTACAGCTTGCTCGAGCGCGGGGCGCAGCTTCGAGCGACGGGGGCGACGAAGATGAACGACGTCTCCTCGCGATCGCACGCTGTGTTCACGATCATCATTGAGCATAGTACGATCGAGGATGAGGAGACCGAGGACGGTGGAGGGTCGCTCGTGCGGAAGCAAAGCGTCACCGTCGGTAAGCTCAACTTGGTGGATTTGGCGGGATCTGAGCGCGTTTCTCTCACCGGGGCCACGGGTAAGCGGCTCGACGAGAGTAAGAAGATCAACCAGAGCTTATCGGCGCTCGGTAACGTCATCAGCGCCCTGACGGATAGCAAAGGGCGCCCGCATATTCCTTATCGCGACTCAAAATTGACTCGCATTCTCGAGGACTCACTCGGCGGCAACTGCATCACGACCGTGATCGCCATGGTTTCACCAGCGCTCGAAGCGTACGCGGAGTCGTTGTCGACGCTCAAGTTCGCGAGTCGAGCGAAGGAGATAAAAAACAGGGCCAGGCTGAACGAGGACTTGGATCAGAAATCTCTCCTTCGCAAGTACGAGAGAGAGCTGAGGCAGTTGCGCACCGAGCTCGAGACGCGAACGAAAGATCTGGTCGACAAACGGCGGTTATTGGAGGCTGATGAACAACGACGTCGCGCCGAGGCGGATAAACTGCGAGCGATCACCGAGCTGGAGATGCGATCACAGGAGTTTCTCGTCGAGAAGCAGGAGAAAAGAAACTTGGAGAAGCGCATCGCCGATATGCAGAGTCAGCTGCTCAGCGGTAATGACCCAACGAGCGTGGCCGCTATTCGTGAAGAGTACGAGCGTAAACTCAGAAGCATCGAAACCGAACGTTCCGAGGCCCTAGAGGTCGAAAGATACAAGGCTGTGCTGGTCAAGCAGAGGGACATCATGCTCGGTCTCACGGCCAGACTGCGGGAGCGAGATGAGCGAATCGACGCACTGCAGGAAGAGGTTCGGGCTAACGAGGAACAAAAGGCTTTGCTCGAGGACGCGCTCGATGAAAAGACAGCCGAACTATTGGGCATTAAACGTGCGGCGGTGAAAGAGACGTTGCACGCACAGTTCAGCGCGAGTGGCGGCTTCCGCGCCGCCCTCGGTGGATGGATCGGGAGCGAGTCAGAATCCGAATCCGCGAGCGCGAAGGTAATCGATGCTAACGCCGCGGCAGAGGAAATAAACCAGTTGCGTGCGAAAGTAGCTTTACTCGAAACGCAAAATAACGAGCGCCTAGACGCCCTACAAGAGGTAGAGGCGGATAATGCGCGATTACGTTTGGAGCTTCTCACCACTGAACGACGAAACGATTCTGCGAACAATAACGCGAAGTGCGAGCAACTTGAGGCAAAGTGCGCTTCGTATGAGCGCGAACGTAACGCGCTTCGAACGATTATAGAATCGAAAATTAGCAACCTGGCGTCCAAGATCGCGGAAACGGTGGAGAAGCTCCCGAGTTCCGTCAAAGAGAACTCCGAGCAAGGCGGGCGTTTGTCTCGTCTCTCACACGTTCTCGAAAGGCTTGTGGATGCCACGCTAGTGGCACTGGAGGAAGACGATCGCTCGAAGTACTAAACGTCGAGACAATCAGTCGTGTGCTGTTGTATTTAAGTTTAGACTCTCGTCTCTGGCTTGAATCGTCGAAACTGTTTTTGCCGCGCCAACGTTTCTTTCGACGCGCGATTGAGAACTACGGCCAAGTGGTACGGCGACTCGTAATTCCTCAAATGATTCTTTATGAATGCGTCGTTCGGGCACAGCTTTTCGGCGGCTCGCAGATCCCGGATTGCAGACTCTGCGTCACCTATGCCTTCGTGTGCGAATGCGCGCCGAAATAAACTCTTAGCGAGACATACAGGACCAGCCTCTAAAGGTCGTGCAATGACCCACGAGCAGTCTTCCATAGCTTCCTGCCATTTCTGTCGCTTGCAGAACGCCGCGGCTCGATTCGCGCGAACGACACAAACGTCGTGGGCTTCGGATTTTTCGATACTGAACTGTAACGCCTGCGTGTATTCTTCGCTTGCCTCGATGAACCGTCCGCTGTCGAACGCGCCGTTGCCGGCCGCGCGATGGCGTTCAAATGAGTTCATGTGATCGTCGAGATTAGGTGTTCCCATATTTGCTTTCGAGCGTCACAGTGAGGTTGCTATGCTCTTCTCTGTCTCGTACATATGATGCGACATCAACGCGCGTTGAGCGCGAACGCCTTCGCGACGCGTGCGTGATGCAGACGAGCGAGAAAGAGGCGCTGATCTAAAAGTCATGATTACGTTCAATATTACGTATGGTTACACGAAATGACTCAGGGATAAACGAGCGCTTCAATTACCTTCATGGATTGGAAAGCGCACGTTCAACTTCGAAGAGTTTTTGATGAATGAACTTTTCGTGGGATCATCCACGTTGTCCGGCAGAGATATTTCCAACGGGTCCGTGTAGAGCGTCGGTGCCTTGATGACCAAGCACGAAGGGCTAGACTTGGTTCGCGTGGTGAGCTCGACCTCAAACTCGCGCGCAGTGACGCACCCTGGCAAAGTGACTGACACACGCAGTTCACGACCTTTCTCCGTACGGACCGTCTCCATGATGTACGTTGGTTGACCGCTCGTGGGCACATCCGGTCGCACAACGCGTCGAATGCTCGCCGACGGCGTCAACGTCGCCCGAGGCGACGAGACGGCTCCTTGGGCTGATTCAGAAAGCGTCATTGAATCGAGCTTGGATACCAATCTCTCCGCCGTCGAAGACGTCGATTGATCCAACATCTGCTCACGCGCCGCCAATTCATCATCTTGTCTCGTCGCCGGCGCCCCACGCTCGGCGTCGCGAGCGAGCTTGAGTTCCTCCAAGTATCCCGGTGGCCGAATGGGCGGCGCCCCGCGCGCGCGAGAGCGCTCATAAAATAGAATGTACGCCTTTTGCTTCATCGCTTCCTTCTCCGAGGAAGGCGAGATGCGATTATCGTTACACAACACCCACGAATCGTCCCTTAATTTCACGTACGCCACGTAATGTCCGGCGTGCGCGCTGGCATAAAAGTCCTGGTGCACGAGGACACCAAAGAGCTCGTACTCCGGTGCGGATTCCTCGTAAGGTGCGTCGTCGCTCATGAACTCGACCAGCGAGAACGTTGCCGGATACGTTACGTATTTCGTGATCTTACTGAACCTCCCGGTGGAGTATCTCTTCAGAGGGATGGTCAGAATGTTTGGTGAGACGTGAATCTTGGTGCCTTTTTTCGCTCGAACCAGCGCCTTGCACTTTGAACACTTGTACTTGTTCGATCCCTGTAAGAGTTCTTCGGAGCAGAAATTTTCCCGCAACGCCTCTTCGATGGAAGTTATCTTCCCCGTCACCTCGAGCGGGATGTCCAACGTGCTCTGAAAGCTTTTACTCACGTACCCACACTCCAGGCACTTCACCGTGCCCAGAGTGTACCCGCCAAAGACGTGATAAATCACCGTCGTCTCCTGCGTTCTAAGATCAAACTTTTTCTCTCCGCCCAAATCCTTCAAGAACATCACGTGCATGGCGTCCAGAAGCGCCGTGATGAACTCGTGCGAGTCCTCCTGTCGTCCGCGGCGAAACTGTTTCGCCACCTTGCTAATGTCCTTCGTCAACCTCCCGATGCTGTGCGCGTCCCTCGACTCCCTCGCCCGCTCCAAGTGCCGCGCGTACTCGCAGACGACGCAAAATCGTCTCGTCTCCGCGCACCGCTTCGCGTCGTGAAACGTATCCACGTCGTCAAACCACGCCGTCAGCGGCGTCGCCCGCCTCAAGCACTGCAACGCAGCCGCGGCGAAGCACGTGTTCCCCCCGTTCGTCAGCCCCGACGGGTAGTCCTCCTCGCTCCGATTCCCATTCACCGCTCTTCGAACGTCTTCGTACGAATGCAGCGTCGTCGCCGGCGGCAACAACGCCCGTTGCTCCGCCTCCTCCGCGTCCCGTCGCGCCCTCGGCGTCGTCGCTCCATCGCTCTCGCTCCCCGCCCCGCTCCCGCCGCTCTCCGAATCACTCTCCACGTCATCTCCAACGCCGAACCAGCTTCCGAGGATGCTCGCCATGCGCGTCGGCGCGGTCGATGGGTCGCCGATGCGCTTTCGAATGCGCCACCGCGTCGGCACGCACCGCGCGCTCGACCTCGCGCGGCCGATCGAGGCGCGCGCGCGAGGTCACGCGCGCGGCGTCGACGACCGCGCGCGCGGCGTCGACGCGCGCGCGGAGCCGAGCGCGGGGTCGGGCACTCGCGCGGTCGTCGCGCGTTGACGCCCATCGACGCCGCGTCGTCGTATTCGAGTGGTCTTTACGC